>NC_088306.1:11044741-11344741 GCF_032854445.1 Liolophura sinensis
AAAACGGAGAGCGAATGAAAGGTGCTAAATGGAAAACGTAGAGTTAACATGAATTTTAGCACATAGCAGTTGGTGGTCACAATTTCCACAATGTAACACTGTCTAGCATCATGGGTCCAGAAGTTGTGTTAAACTCTAAATAAACAATTAAATGAGTTGCTGAACACTTAAAATGCTTAATACATACGGGACTTCAGGCAATTGAAAATAACAATAGATATTTTTAGGAATTCATACCTGCATGTACTGAAGGCAGGGCAGCTGTCAAATATGGCGTGTAGTATAAGAGAAGACCAGGTGGTATCTTGTCTTTATGCAGGTACATGTCACCTACTATATTATACACAGTATACCTTCAAATACAGGCTTTCTCGAAATATTGAAATTTCAAATATGCGACTTCTCAGGGTTTTTTTTTCGGATTGTCTATGCGTTTGCAGTATACTAAGCTTATTGGTGGATTAACACGTTTTTGATACCTTGATATGCTACAAGCATTTAATCTCACTCAACCACACGTTATTTCATTATGTATGGTTGTATATTTACGTCGACTATATCCAAGAATGCACCACGTTTACAAGGGCGGTCAAGCCCATGGAAGGGGGTAAACAGAACATTCCTCGCTTAGGAAAGGAAACGCCCAGGCCTGAAGCACCAGACTGAGATTTGTATCAGAAGTTCAACTGAACAATGCAGCCTGTACTACATGACATGTATGGTTGATCCCAAAGTGACATCTGTTAACACAAGCGATTTACACAACGCACCCACGCGCATTTTTTACACGCATTCACAGGACAAGATCGGCAGCTTTGCCCGCCCAATCACGTGAAGACATATCTGATTTCACAAGTATAATTTACGATAGATTTGATCCATTGATTGAAGATCGAATATCCTAGGTACATCAGGTAAGCACGCATTATTAAGGCAATATTCTAACCTTCAGTGACGTAGCTCGGTAAAAGCCCTTTACAAACCACGTAAAGCGTGATAACTATACAACTACACGTCTTTCAGTCGTGAAACCCAAGCAAAATGAATTATAACTGGTTATCTTCAGTCCCTCAGAGATTTACTTAGTATTAAATATTTTTCACGTTCTGTATACTCTTGTGTGGGAAGTGTCGGTTTGAAAGGTCTCATCTGAGCTGGCCCTTTGTAAAACGGGGTGTGCCTGCTTTTGTAAAGCTAGACATGTGCCTGCTTTTGTAAAGCTAGACATGTGTAGAGTTTTACTCTGGTAACGTCGCCACTCAGTTTTCGAAGGTTTAACTTATCGCGAAGAAGACTGCGCACCTACATTAACGGTTTTGTGTGCTTTAGTGCACTTCCCATAAAGACAGGTTGTTGGCAAAATAAAACAGAAATGAACGTTTACTAGCAGTGTCGGCGACCAGTACAATCTCTTAGTGGAGTCCATAGTTAAAACAACTAAGATTACGTTTTATCCCGAAACATGTTGGCTAAAACTGAGTGTATATAAAGTAAGAAATATTTTGTCAAGCCATTTACAGCGAAAAACGAAACAAAGGAGAAAATTTATTGTTGATCAAATGAATTCAACCGTCAGAAGTGGTTCCAGGGTGAATGAATAAACTGAACTAGAGCCCTACCTCGCTTTGAGGAGAAGTCCAGCTGATGGCTAATCCCTCGAGGTAATTTTCATCCAGCATCCAGACTGTCTGGTTTCGGAACCATTAAAAAAACTTGAGATAAATCAACAACACTCAGTGGTGTAAAGGGATTACGTCAGTGAATTCTGATTGCCTTTATTCGCTTTCTCAACGTAAACTTGTTTATGTTGGTGTACCGGAAAACGTTTCTGCGCATGTCATGCCTAGCAGAGCCACCGGGAGTTATTAGAGCTCCCATATCAGATTTCAATGAAGGGGAGTGAACCGTACAATTTGGGGTGTTACTATAAATATATTTTGAGATTATTCTCGGTGTGACTGACATATTGTGATCATCCATCCATGGCACTGAAAGACATGTTTTCCCAGAAATTAGTTCTGCTCCGGCTCTGCATTAATAGCGATGTGTATCTGCATGGACAGCGATGAATGCTGCTCTCCGATACATAGGTAAAGGTTTGTTGGTCGCAACAGTATGAACTGCATTGCTTAATGGGAAGTTAGAAAGACAGTTTCGTATTTACCACTACAGACTGAATCGTGTACCAGTCATTGCTGCTTACATATGTTACCTTCTTGAGGAATTATACACGGTATAAAATATCAAAATGCATTATTGAACTTTTTCAGATGGCCAGTTTGTCCATGAGCATACATTACAATATAATTTAGGATTAGACTGAAAAAATATTTGGTACAGCACAAGTTTGAAGTACAGACATTAAATGGGAGAAATCTATCCGTCGTAAGTAAAGCGAATTGGTAAGATACAGGATTTTAAATATATTTTATATGATGAGATACATCTCTAGGCAACTGTACAATGTCAGTTTTCAGCAATTCAGACCAGGATCTAAAAAGGATGTGTACAGAAACGTGCAGCTAAATATTGCTTTCTAAAAAACTGTGGAAACCTACATTTCAGATAACACTAGCAATGTTCATGTTCAACGTTATTGCATTCGACACATACATATAATTAAAGACGCCCAGCACAAAGAGTAAGACCAGAACAGCGACGACGGTGTCATAGCTGGTAAATCGTCATGTGTAACCGGTAAAATACAGCCTCTTATCAGTTTACCTCAATCATGGTTTTATTCTAACTGTTCATGTAAATGCATAAAGAAAAGTAATTTACACGCCCCTAGCGCCATGGCTTAAGCAGAGATAGGTGAATAAAATGTACGATGATGTTATTTGCAATTTATTGAACGTCACTGTTTCAGAATTTTAATATTTTAATATAAAATTAAAACACACACAGTAGTTTGCTGTATTTTACAGATAGATAGAGAAGAACACTGCAAATACTTTACAAAGCACATTGGCTGAGAAAAATTATAAACGAATCTGTACGTTGAAACTGACATTCGTTTA
Source organism: Liolophura sinensis (assembly GCF_032854445.1). Lineage (NCBI taxonomy): Eukaryota > Metazoa > Mollusca > Polyplacophora > Chitonida > Chitonidae > Liolophura > Liolophura sinensis. The sequence continues at coordinate 11,047,762 of NC_088306.1, forward strand.
CCAGCCGTCAGCCAAAATGGCCGTTCCGGATCAAAAATCGCAAGGCCAATTCCCAAACATAGCACAAACAACCAAAGAACAAAGAAAGTATCTAAAATAGGACGGGATCATGCTGCGACTAATTAAGTTACTGGTTGTACTTTCAAATTTTTCAAGTTTACTACCAAATGACAGACGATTATTTACAGAAAACTACAATGTGGCGCAAAATATCAGATATTTTTGCTGTCACAACGCATCATTTGTTCCCACCGCACGAAAATAACCTGACAGCAGAGTTCAAGTAACTGTATAACATGTAACATCTTGGTTATTCCAGAAGTATACATGTGGGGCGGAATCAAAGTCAGTTCCTGGCAGGTGTGGAGTTCAGGAGCCATCAAACGTTTTAAGACTTAAGACAGAAATTCAAACACACCTACAAAAAATTAAAATGTTTTCCTTTAGCAAGTTTAAAATTTGTACACTGATTCGTTTTCTGCAGAAATATGTACAAACCAGAATTTCACTTCTTTTCTGTTCTGAGATTGAGATTTTAAGATCTTAAAAGTCTTGAGTTGCTTTAATGAACAAGTTTACGGGAAGCGTTTGTGGACGGGTTTTGTTTCCAGCTGCTAACCGTCGAATCGCCCTGGAATTTTTAAAGGCTTCCTCACCACTTTGAGATACAAATGCCGAGTATTACCATATATGTGTCCGTGTAGTGGAAACTTTTCGTATTTTACTCTGAGAAAGTAAAAACACAGGCGAACACCTGGGTTGTCAGTTTCGCGTGCCCCTGATGCAGGCGTGAATTTGTGAAGTAAAAGTTAATGCAAATATTATCCAGAACCAAACGAGCCCAACACAGATGTCGCCCCTATCCGAGCCATCTGGATCTTGTGAGATTATTGTCACGGTTTACGTTCGTTGAATGCCTAAAAAAATACACTTATGCTAATTGTAATTAGACGTCACTTAGACGTTAAACCAGGCAATTTACGTGAAAAGTTATCCATGAATTCAGATGAAATTTGTTCGACAGGTTGGCTTTGAGCTAAGGACCAATTCGTGACAATTTAATCTTGACCCGGATCAGCATCCATGACTTTTTTAAAGGACACTTTACCAATTCCAGATAGAACACAAATGCATGTTTGTCTTTTACTTTGTAGTAGTAACTAACAGAGTGTATTCCCTTTGTAAAAACTCATCATTGTTTTTCTACATTCATCTGTGGCGGCGATGTGTGATCTTGTATACGTATTTGTACTTTATTTGTTTGCTCGGTATTTGAATTGGTACTTCAACGACAACACCTGCAGGCTAATGGTTTAGAGCCGTATTTTGTCTGCAAGAAAACTACTCCTCGTACAAACAGACCATTCGAGTTTATATCAATTTTATGCCTTGTCGAAAACCATCTAGTTTTCAGGTAGGAGTGAAAAGTGACGTAATATGTGCGTGAGTTGTCGCAGTAACTTTAAAATCCGCATGTAACATGATCGTACGCGACTCGGATATTGCGTTTTCCTCGTTCAGTTATGTTGCTAAGGTCTAGCGTTTTTTGTTAGCACGTTTGTTCGTGGTGTATTGTTTACTGTAATTTGCATGTTGTATAATTTCATAGTATATCTTTATAAAGATTATAAGCATTAAATTGCTCGAAATCAGTGAGCGGTACACTATTCGGATTTTCCTGGTACATGCATAGTTGTGGACTGTAAAAATCTGAAATCCAACAAAACGAAGTGTTCGAAGAGTAACAGGGAGAAACTGCTTCTAATGTGTCGGATCGACGGTAAACATTTACCGCATCTTCACACGCTCATTCCCTAGAGAAAATCCATTTCAACCGAGTGGTTCCCATAATCAACTAACCTGTTCTGACTCTTGCAAGACAAAAAAAAACATAAATTCACAAAATAAAAACATTTATTACCCATGAAAATATAATCGGGATAAATAACACTAATAAGTGTACAAAGTCACATAAATTCACCCCCCCCCCAACCCCCCCCATCCCAGCCAGCGCCTTTCTCCACCCTTTCCCCCAAAAAAGGTATCCAGTTCTTGGATTACCGCCTTATTTCTCAGCGCTAAGATTGCTATTCTCAGAGTTTTCCGTCTTTCTTAACCTCGTTTAGATCTGAGTTCATGAATGTGGCAATATTAGTTGCCTGCAAAAACTGCCATGTTGCAAGATAACACCCCGTGATCTCTCACGTAAGAGAGATTAAAGTAACGTTAAAAGTTATGTTAAACTCCTAGCAAACTGACAAATTGGATAATATACAAACCATATTAGCTACAGAGTGTGTAAACGTGTTAAATTGAAACCGGAATTGTGTTAAAATGAATCTGTGCGCATATGAGTTTCTGACCGATACGAATATTTAAGACTTTAGCAATTTCAGACCATTAAAATAACAGAAGACGTTATCGTTAATGCATACTTACATGTGGGTGGCCTCGTTTGGACCAGGTTAGTTGTCTGGTCCACACAATATACCGTCACTGGACAATAGCCTTAACGCGGGCCATATCTAGGAACACGCTCTGTGTGCGAAATACCGCAACTGTGAAATGTATGAAATACTTCACGTCTGCTTTATACAGTAATGCGCATCATCTACATGGTTGCTATTAAATTAGTTTAGGGGACCAGTGCTTGTCTAAATATATGTAGGCCTATAGCCCAGTAGTTTGACTCCCACAGACAATCATTAACCTATGCAATAATAGAGACAGGGATAGGGGCTAATGCAATTTGAGGTCATGACATTGTCCCATCTGGTCTCTATACAAACAAGATGGTATACTGTTTTTATGCAGGTATTGTACTATGTACTGAATACCTTGATGTGCTACAAATTTTAATCCCTGTAGCACTTAACCATGTGTTATTTCGTTGTATATACATGTACATAAACTGTATCATATATATAATATTTTTTATCTATTTTGTTGTATAATTACGCCGTACATATCCAAATATGTGTCACTCCTACGAGGACGATGGGGTCCATGGGAGGAGTAAAGCGGACACGAGTTGAAAAAAAAATCCTGCTCGAGGTACTTCACAGATCTCACGTGAAACCTCAGACCTATTAGTATTTTATTTTTGAGATTATGTCAGTAATTATATCTAGGAAGTTATTTGAGTGTTAGAAAACCAAATGTTTATTACCTGTGAAGAAAAACATTATTTCAGTATTATAATTTTATAATTTTTTTGTTGAATAGATGATATTATAACTGTTGTTCGCGTCACAAGACCCAAACACCATGTCTCTCACAAAACATTATCTCTACGCAGTCAGAGGTATAACAGTGAAACTTGCCTCAATAGGAAAGAAATCGCCATTTGAGTAAGAATCACTTTATTTGGCACTAATTTGGCGCATCGGATACAAAAATCCTAATTATTTACACAAAATGAACAAAAATAAGATAAAAATACACGTTTCCAACATTTGAGGCATTCCGGAAGAAATTGATGTCGCCTTGAACTTTATACACCCCTTAGTAACTGGACAGCCAATGTCAAAAAGTAGGATGTCAAAAATATGACCCATCGACTTGCTGACATGGCGACCTATACAGACCTCACTCAGGTCAATAAAAACAAACCTGTAGTATATTAGGTATTAAAGCATCAATAATTGCTAAGGACTTTTCTTTTCACATTATGTTGACATCCATAAAGCTTTATTCTGGAAACAAACTATCAACAACACCAGCTACATTTTACCATTGTTTAACATGCAGTCTGATTCATCTTTTCTGAAAAAAACACAAACAAAACAAAAAACATCCAAACAAGGAAGTACAGACTCGCCCTTCAAAAACCGCTTATGGCAACTCAGACTTATCAGTCGCTGTAAATCAGTAAAAGTTTTTGTACATCTCAAAGGTGACATCACGTCCCCATCCGTTTGTCACACAATAACATTTCGTTTTCTTCGTCTTGGTCAGAATTTTCCACTTCTGAGTTTTCCGTTTTCTTCTCGGCCAAATAAATTACCCCAAAATAGTTCACAACCTGGACCGCAATGCATATTACGATAATGACTAACATTGTGAAGAATGACCAGAAAAAACAGCTTTTCCCCTCACAAGAATCATTAGTTCTTTTACGGCTAAATGCTTTGTTGTCGTAAATGAAGCCGATTAATAGCTGTAATAGTAGCTGTGACATGGCCAGACAAAAGTAAAACGATGATGATAGGATGCTGATATGACGGCGTCCAAAACGGAAGACAAGCATTGCAATAGCAATCGTGGAGCTCGGTCCAACTGCTATCCCAATGAATACTGTCATTAGATAAACGGAATGGACGGTAAACCACACCATGCCAATCCCAACGGCCGCGGCTAGGCTGAAATAGCAAATAGCCAGCAATAGAAATCCACAGAGTTCAAAGCGAAACTTGTCCAAGATGAATCCAAAGCTGAATCTGGGGATTAAAATTGACACGGATAACAAATACACAGGCGTCAGAGGGTTTGCCACTTTTGCCGAATGAGCCATGATGGTGATGTTATTCATACAACTTAGTGAGCATGAGTAGAACGCCACGCTCGACCAAAACATGAAATGAAAATATCTGGAGCGGAGCACCGTTCTTGGAGGAGTGAAGTGCTCATCTTGTTCCTTTGGCACAGAGTCTTCTTTGTCCATTGCTTGATACCCAGTTTTGGAGTCATTCCTTGCCCATTCCAAAATCGACTGTTCTTTACTGATGGTGATAAATTTATGCAACAGAAGAAAACATGACACGAACAAAACAGTCGAGGCGATGGCTATTGTGAGGAAAAATGCAGACATGTTGTCCCGAAAGAAAAAGTTCATTGATCCAGCGAATGAAATCTTCGCCAGACAATACATGGACCAAATCACAGCGATCAACTTGCCAGTGTGAGCACGAGGGAACAGTTGTATGTTGAAACGAACGATTGCTAAAGACGCGATACAGTTCACACATGCTGAAAGAAAAAGAGATAAATCATAAACAACATGTAAATGCTACTGAATAAGAAAAATATACAATGGATTTTTCATTTTCAAAACAATACACAGAAGGGAGTTTGTTCATCACTTTGGTTGTTTTCATTGCCATGCTCAAAGGGGTCGCTTCCACAAAATGATCGTAAGCCTAAGCTGATTGTAAATGACAAAGATTACGAATGTAGTTATATCTTACAATGTACATCCTCTTACACTAAGGGATTATAAGCTATGATCGTCGCAACTTACAATTTAAAATTACAGTCGTGTCGACCCTGTTGTAAATATTTACAGCCGCCCCCAAATTAGCGTTAGGTACTACTACTTGTTTTAGATAGCCTTAGATAGACAGATAGTAAGTAATTTTCGACTTTTTCAAAATATGTCTAATGAAATTGCCACAAAAAGATGTTACAAGGATCACATTTTTTGTTAGTTGCTGAATCAATATGATGTAGAAAAGGGGTTGACTGGTACATTTTAACCTTCGTTTCACATTTTATCATATTTGACATGTCATGTCATTGGAACAGGTTGAAAAGAATGAAGATATCCACAGATATTAAAAGGAAGACCTTTATACGTTTTATCATTTAAACACGTAGGAAATGCAGGCATTTTAACATTAGCGTTTAAGGACTAAACCTATAATTAATCAATCAATCAACAAACGTGGTACTCACAAAGGAAGAGCTGAGTAATGTAGACCAGAACTGGGTTCTCACTGGCGAAATCGCTGTAAGCGGTCAGCAGGGAGTATAGGAGGCAAGACAATGGGGTAACAACGCAGGTCACGAGAAAAGTGGCTTTGTAACCGAGAGTAGCTGTGAGGAGAGTCTCCACGAAACATAAGCCCATTCCTAGCGTGCTCATAGAGGCCGTGATCTCCACTGCAACGGAATGAAAGACTGATCGGATAACTAATATATCTATGTTTTTTTCCGCCATCATCATTTACAGGGCTCTATGATGATTATATCTTTTGACGAAGTTCGTGTTGCCATGTCCACAACCTAGCGTTCGTTGAAGACCATTTATCTTCCACCAGTATGGTGAGCATATCTTTACGTCACAGGGTACGAAGTTTGTCAGTAGCTTGCTAACGTTTTGTGGTTTTCACCTGGCAAACCTGTCTCCTACATCCATAAAAATGACCACCATAGTATAAATGGAACCTTGTTGAGTGTGGTGTTAAGCAACTTTCAGATAAATAAGTAAATAATTAAATCAATAAATAAATAAGCAATGGCACGCTGCTCTCCTCTTAACCAGCCTAGAAGAAACAGACATTATTATACCTCATAGGATTTTTCTGCGTTTTTATTGGACGACAGACGGTCACGTGATATTCCGCAAAACGTGAAGTACAATGATGACGCGCCCAAGCAATGCAACGTCACGCTTCACCCTGGTTGAATATCACTTCATTTGAGCTGACAATGCACTATCTGTATATTACAACTTTGTCATGCCAGACGTCGGTGAACGCGATATATATCTATAATGAACACACACTGGGCTATTTTATAAAATAAAGTGCATAAAATCCCCAAGTTTAGAATAAATCTGAAATTTAAAATTTGAAACACTGATGTGCCCAGACAAAAGTATCCTGATTTGAAGTTTTTGTGAGGTAAATTATTCAAAATTTGTTGTGGAAGTGAACAACAACGTTATGGGCAGGCCTACGACTGGCATCAAACATCGATCAAATAAATAAACAAATAAAGTACTGACATACCTTGAGTCTGGGTAAAGTTAAACGTCTGTTTCAAAGTTAAGGCGTACGTGTTAAAAGCCATGTCTAACCCGTTGATGGCAGAAGACAGAAGACTGAGTAACACACTTAGCCCTATCAATAACTCTCTACAGGTAGGCATCTTCGAAAATTAGAAGTTCATTTTCAAAATCTTTCCGCTTTTTGAAATAATCGAATCTGTCAACAGAAACAACATAAGATTGGTATATGATGAAAAGGCCGACTGAAATTGTGTATGAGAAAATATATATTTAACGTATATATAGGTATTCGCAATGGGGCGAAATGTTGTCAAAATATGCTTCTTCACTCTTCATCTGACAAAATAAAATGAAAATATTATGAGAGAGAAGCAAAAGAAAAACATTTCACTATTATCGCCATCGAAATGCTAATTCAACATTGCGATACATGTACTTTTCAGCCTGTTGTCCTGTGTAGTGATTTCCCTAGGTTTCGTCGGAGTTATCGCCCCTTTCACCATTATCCTTGTCTCTCTAGGCTCCAGAATCACGAAACTGTCTTAGATTTAAGTCAAATTTAACCTTAAATTCAAAATAGTTTCCCGAGATAAAACTGTGATTCACATAAGGATTTTTTACTTCAATACTGATTGTTGTATTGGTTCTTCACTTCAAAGTTTAGGCTGAGGGATAATAGCACAAGTTAATACAAAGTCTGGCCTAATTCTCAGATATCTTCCTGGAGCCTGTATACGTTATGCCAAAGATGTAGGTCACATCACTTTATGAATCACACCCTTACGATGAGCACAAAGTCGAGAGTCCTCTGCGTCGCTTTCATTCCTCTCCAGATTTAACTTCACTGGGGACTGAACCCAAATCAACAGCTTCCAAGATGAGATGGTAGTTCTACGATTGTATGTTAAATGTGATGACAATATCTTTTTGAGTAATTCTAGACGAGTGACGTCTAATAACTTACAAGTAACATTTTTTACCTAATTCTGCTTAAGCCATGGTGCTAAGGGCATGTAAATTGCTACTATGTATGCATTTACATGAACAGTTAGAATAAAGCACTGGCATCTAAACCGACAAGAGGCTGTATTTCACCAGTTGCTTGTGACCAGTTATCACACCGTCATCACTGCTCTGGTTTTACTCTCTAAACTGTAGGTCCTTAATTATATTGCATGGATAACAATATATTGAAGGGGCCTGTATATGGTGTTTACATATCTCGTTGAAGTGGAATTCGTGCTGACGTAACAAGGGCATACTCTGTAGTTAAAACGTGGCTATGTGTAAAAAGCAACGAAATAAGTCCACCTGTCGAGTAGTTCGACAAATTAGTGCTGGATATTTGCAATGTCCTTCATACGGTGTTCACGGCAGGCGGCAATATAAGTGTGCCGGCATCAATTGCGCTGCTACATTTATAACACCGTCTATCATGATGAGTTTCAAATAATGTCAAAAGTTATATTAACTCCAAACAACTCCAAACAAACAAACAAACAAACAGACCAGTATCCTGACCATGTTAGCTACAGAGTCTTAAAACGGAGAGCGAATGAAAGGTGCTAAATCGAAAACGTAGAGTTAAAATGAATTATAGCACATAGCAGTTGGCACTCACAATTTCCACAATGTAACACTGTCTAGCATCATGAGGTCCGGAAGTTGTGTTAAACTCTAAGGAAACAATCAAACGAGTTGCTAAACATTTAAGATGCTTAATAATTTTGGAACTTCAGGCAATTGAAAATAACAGAAGATATTTTTGGGAATTCATACCTGCATGTGCTGAAGGCAGGGCAGCTTCTCTTGTGCCAGCTTAGTTACGTTGCCCACGCCATAGACCTATACACCTTCAGTGGACAACAATGTTAATCCGGGCCATATCCAGATAACGCTCCAACTGTGAAACAGCGAAACTGTTAAAATGTACGAAATGTTTCAAGAGCTATGTATTCTGTACTCTCGCTGCCAGTGGTAGTAATAGCTAATGGAACAAAACCAGTGTCTCGATTCACTGATCAGATTGACATGGCTATCTAAATATAAGTAGGCCTATACGCCAGTAGTTTGACCTCTGGAGACATTTTCAACCTACAAACCAATATAGAGGTAGTAAGGATAGGGGCACATGCACCCTGAGGGCGTGATACTGTCAAATAAGGGCGTATAATATACAAAAAGGCTAGGTAGTATGTTGTGTATATGCAGGTACCTTTTGCCTAATATATGATACACAGTATACCTTCATATGCAGAAGATGACAAATACAGATGTGTCGAAATATTAAAATGTCAAATATGCGACTTGTTCTCTCTATGTATCTATGCCTTTGCTGTATACTAAGCTTACGCAAGCTTAGTATACACTGCATGACATTCACCAGTGGCAAGCCATGTTTTCCAAAGCTGTAGCTTGGCTCGGGCTTCTCAGTGATAACGATATGTATCTGCATGGGCAACGATGAATGCTGCTCTGCGATACATAGGTAAAGCTTTGTTCGTCGCATCAGTATAAACTGCATTGCTCAAAGGAAAGGTGGAAAGAAAGTTTCGTATTTACCACTACATACTGCATCGTATACCTGTCATTGCTGCTTACGTATGTTATTTTCTTGGGGAGTTATACAGTGTACAAAATATCGGTCTGCATAACTGAACTTTTTTCAGAAGGCCAGTTTGTCCAGGAGTATACATTACAAAACAATTTAGACCTACATTGATAAATTATTTGGTATAGCACCAGTTTGAAGTACAAATATTGAGTGGGAGAAAACTATCCGTTGTAAGTAACGCGATTTTGTAAAGTACAGGATTTTAAATACATAATGAGATATATTTCTAAGCAACTGTACATTGTCAGATTTCAGCAATTAAGACCAGGATAGAAGAAGAATGTTTACAGAAACGTGCAGCTAAATATTGCTTTCTAAAACCTTGGAAATCTATATTTCAATGAAAGCTAACGCTGTTCATGTTCAACGTTATTGCATTCGACACATACATATAATTAAAGACGTCCAGCACAAAGAGTAAGACCAGGGCAGCCACGACGGTGTCATAGCTGGTAAATCGTCATATGTAACCGGTAAAATACAGCCTCTTATTAGTTTACCTCAATCAGGGTTTTATTCTCACTGTTCATGTAAATGCATGAAAAAAAGCAATTTACACGCACCTAGCACCATTGCTTAAGCAGAATTAGGTGAAAAAATGTGCGGTGATGTTATTTGAAAATGATTGGACGTCACTGGTTCAGAATTTTAATATTTTAATATATAACTAAAACACACACAATAGTTTATCGTATTTTACAGATAGAGAGACAAGAACACTGCAAATACATTACAAAGCACATTGGCTTAGAAAAATTATAAACGAATCTATACGTCGAAACTGACATTCGTTTACCAGCCGTCAGCCAAGATGGACGTTCCGGGTCAATAATCGCAAGGCCAATTCCCAAACATAACACAAACAACCAAAGATCAAAGAAAGTATCTAAAATAGGACGGGATCATGCTGCGACTAATTAAGTTACTGGTTGTACTTTCAAATTTTTCAAGTTTACTACCAAATGACAGACGATTATTTACAGAAAACTACAATGTGGCGCAAAATATCAGATACTTTTGCTGTCACAACGCATCATTTGTTCCCACCGCATGAAAATATCCTGACGGCAGAGTTCCAAGAACTGTATAACATGTAACATCTTGGGGATTCCAGTAGTATACATGTGGGGCGGAATCAAGGTCAGTTCCTGGCAGGTTTGGAATTCAGGAGCCATCAAACGTTTTAAGACGTATCCCACAAAAAATATTCAAATGTTTTCTATAGCAACTTTAAAATTTGTACACTGATACTTTTTCAGCAGAAATATGTACAAACTAAAATTTGACTTCTGGTCTGTTCTGAGATTGGCATTTTAAGAACTTAAAAGTCTTAATGAATGCATGCCCTGGGCTAACGGTGTTGAGCTCTTTGCGCCAGACGTTGTAGATTTATCGATAGTAGAGTGTGCTGCTCTATTTTCATAGGAAAGAAATGCCGAGTATTGCCGAGTGTTTGTATAGTGGCAGATGTGTGCAGTTTTTTGTGGCGAATTTTCAAGTTCTCGGAGTGCCTTAATCCAGGTTATTTTGAGGACGATTTAAAGACAAAACGTGCGAACAAATGGTTTAACAGTTTTTGTCTGTCTGTCTGTATGTGAACAAGTTTACGAAAAGCGTTTGTGGACGGGTTCTTGTTTCCAGCTGCTAACCGTGGATCATCGTCCTGGAATTTTTAAAGGCTTCCTCACCACTGGGAGATACAATTGCCGAGTATTACCATATATGTGTCCGTGTAGTGGAAACTTTTCGTATTTTACTCTGAGAAAGTAAAAACACAAGTGAACACCTCGGTCGTCAGTTCCGCCTGCCCCTGATGCAGGCGTGAATTTGTGAAGTAAATGTTAATGCAAATATTATCCAGAACCAAACGAGCCGAACACAGATGTCGCCCCTATCCGAGCCATCTGGATCTTGTATGATTATTGTCACGGTTTACGATCGTTAAATACCTAACAAAGAATGCAGTGATTTTAATTGCAATAAGACGTTACTTAGGCGTAAAACCAGGCAAATTACGGGAAAAGTTATCCACGAATTCAGATGAAATTTGTTCGACAGGTTGGCTTTGAGCTAAGGACCAATTCGTGACAATTTAATCTTGACCCGGATCAGCATCCATGACTTTTTTAAAGGACACTTTACCAATTCCAGATAGAACACAAATCCATGTTTGTCTTTTACTTTGTAGTAGTAACTAACACAGTGTACTCTCTTTGTAAAAACTCATCACTATTTTTCTACATTCATCTGTGGCGGCGATGTGTGTTCTAGGGCCATCTTGTACACGTATTTGTACTTTATTTATTTGTTTGATTGGTGTTTAAATTGGTACTTACATTATAACAGTGTAACACTATAACTATAACTATGCAGGTTGATGGTTAAGAGCCCTAGTATGGCTGAAAGAAAACTACTCCGACGACAAACAGACCATTCGAGTGTATGGATTCTACGCAATGCCGAAAAACACCTAGTTTTTAGATAGGGGTGCAGTTACTTTACAACAACAACATCACAACAAATAGCCCTTCCTTATGATGCGATTTGCAGCACCAACTTATAGCATTCAACTTGTAGTGTTGGAAAAAAATTCGCATGTAAGATGGGCGCACGCGACTTTTCTCGGATATCGCGTTTTCCTGGTTCAGTTACGTTGCTAAGGTCTGTCGTTTCTGTTAGCACGTTTGTTCGTGATGAGTTGTTTACTGTAATTACGTGATGTGTAATTTCATAGTATATCTTTATAAAGATTATAAGCACTAAATTGCTCAATTTCAGTGAGCGGTACACTATTCGGATTTTCCTGGTACACACGCATAGTTGTGGACTGTAAAAATCTGAAATCCACCGAGACGAAGTGTTCGAAGAGTTACGGGGAGAAACTGCTGCTAATGTGTCGACGGTAAACATTTACCGCATCTTCACACGCTCATTAAAACTTCCCTAGAGTAAATCCATGTCAACCGAGTGGTCCCCATAATCAACTAACCCATTCTGAATCTTGCAGGACCAAAAACCGCATAAATTCACAAAATAAAAACATTTATTACCCATGAAAATATAATCGGGATAAATAACACTGATAAGTGTATAAAACCACACAATTTTCCCTCCTCCCACGACTCCCCCCACCCCCCACCACCGCCTCCGCCCTTCTACGGCCACGCTGTTTTGTTCATCGTCTGGCGAAGGTTGTAGTATCCTCCATGTTGTAGTACTCCTTTCTCCTTGTCGGAATACATGTCACACGGACACAGTTAAATGCCTGAGTGCATGCGACAAGAAGTGTTAATATTAGTATAAAGAAAAACGACCAGAAGAAGCAATCTTTTCCAACGCAAAACAAGTTTGAAGAGCCCAGATTGTCAATGTTAATATCGTAAAAATATCCAATTAACAGCTGTATAATTTGCTGTATGGCGGCAAGAGCGGCGTAAAACAACGCAGTTAAGACTCCAACCTTGGACCGTCCAAAATGGACAACAAATAGAGACACGTAAATAGTCATGCCGGTTCCTTGACCGACGCCAACACATAGGATGATCAGATACACGGAGTAGGCGTTGAACCAAACCATGCCTGTTAACATAGCTGCTGAGAAAGTCAAGTAACCCACGAATAATAAAACGAATCCGCAAAGCTCGGAAGAGAAACGATCAAAGACGAAACCAAAGCTTAAACGTGTCAGGAATATCACAACAGATATCAAATACACGCTGACAAGAGAATGTCTCATGTTCACGGAGACCGCTATTGCAGTGATGTTGTTAAGGCAGGCGAATGAACATGCATAGAAAACCACAGAAGGCCAAAACGTCGTGTGGAAAAAACTGGAACGTAGCAAATCGTTGAGGGTCACTTCTGGATCTTCCTGGGTACAAGAGCCAGGATCTTTAAGCAGCCCATTTCGTTCTTCCTCTTTTCCATTCAGGCACACATCGTCATCAGCTTGCTGTTTGTTCTCGGTGAGTCTCCAGTAAAGAAGTAAATAACAAACGCTGAAGGCAATGGCACTGGCCAAGGCCAGGGTGAGAAAAAATCCAGGCAAATTATTGGAGAAGAACAGATCAATGATTCCAGCGAAAACAATCTTTCCAAAACTGCTAGCACCAACCAGTAGGCCAATGATCTTCCCAGTATGTGTTTTTGGATATAGCTCAACATTTAGACGGAATATGACAATGCACGCCATGCAGTTAGCCGTCGCTGCAAGAAAGGAATATTTCATTATTCAAACAATACTGCGTATAGACGGGGACAATGCTTGGAATGAAGGCTACCTTCGAAAATAAAAGTTCACAGTTTGCAAACGATTTCAAAACAGTACAAGTACAAATCAATAGCTGTCCAGGAAATTTCAGACGGACGACGTTAAGAACAGAGCTATCGACAGAAGTCGACAATGCGGTTCAAATAGATAGCTGCTCTCAATCGGCATTGTTTGACTGCCTCGGTCGTTTGATGGAGCCACTGCTTCGAAGTCGGGGGACCTGGGATCAAAGTCGGGCCAGGTTATAACAAAAAGACTTTTTACTACCTTCCTGGCGCTCATCAGGAAGGGATTAGGTCCAGTGTCAGTATAAGGTGACTGAGTGGTACCTTCGGCATGATACTTCAGTGACGCCAGCACTTAAGCGGCATGGACTCACCCTGCCATGAGAAGACACCGTATATGTACACACATCCAATGACTCCTCGTTGTCATATGACTAAAAATTATTAAGCACGACGTAAAACCCCAAAAGTACATCCATACATACATGCATACATACATACATATATTCAGACCGGTTTCTTCGGTATCAATGTAAAGAGAGATTATCATGCCTGGTGTCTTCGGAATGTCGTTTCAGTTGGGCAGCACTATAAATGTATCGGCATTATGGTTGGCCTGCTGCAAGAAGAGACTGTGGTCGCATGAAGAAAATGATGTTGAAAGCAAAGTTCATTTTGATTGACTCTTTTTTACCCTATATATAGGCATATTACATACCACGCTTTGTAGCATTTGATAGATCCTGTGTGTTGTTTGAAGAGGTTATTCCATCAAATGTCTTCACTCTAGGTCTTTTTCAAGTTTTAGAATGAGTATAATTCTATTTTATAAATAAATATGATTCTCTGGAGCTCTGCTTCATAACTGTGTCGAATTCCACTTAAATCGGATCTAGGTGCTATCGACAACTGATGTAGTACACGTACCATGGTACGCTATTTGGATACTGAATATATTCATTCGCCTAGAACATTCCATGCGTCTTTCCAACATCACTGAAAACTGTTGACTGCTTCTCTTTAAATGAACCCGTCTTAACTTCGTACTTTATTAGTTATTTGGTGGTCTGTGTCGAACGTTGTTTTGGGAATTCACCCAAAACGTTCATTTTGATTGAAACCTGGCATACTAATGTCCGTGACGACTACATACTGAAGAACTTTTGACTTCTATGATGGTATGGGGTCACTTTAATACGTGGAGAAAACTGGAATGTTCAGAGTTAACCACTGACCCATGACACTTTACCGAACAACAAGGGAAGAGGAATCGCACAGTGAACAGGTCTTTATTAAAATCGGCCTTTCAGTTGGAGACGTCGTTCAGATATGACGCCTAAAAATTGCAATCAACGTTAAATCATTTGTAAATTAAAGAATGAACTAACACATGGGTTATTTCTGAAAGAATACTACTATACTTACATAAGGACAGCTGAGTCAGGTAAATCAGAAGTGGTCTGTAGTGGGTGAAAGTGTTATGGATGGCTAAGAGGGAAAATATCAGACTGGACACCGGCATCCCGATCCAGGTGAGGAGAAAGGTGGCCTTATACCCGAGGGTGGCGGTCAGAAGTGCCTCCAGAAAACACAAGCCACTCCCTATGGATCCCATGGATGCTGCAATTTCAACTGGAACAAAAACATGTTCATTTGTTGATAAATTGTAAAAACTTAGCTGCGACTATAAAGAAGGCGGTCGGTTAGTAACATTTTAAGCATTGTGTATTTTAATATAGGTAATTCACTTAACGAGGTCCTGCGTGCAAGTCAACAGGAAATCATATACCAGATTGTTGCAGGTATAGCGAATTTTTTTATGGCACCACATAGAATTGGAATATTCCAAAACTTCAAAATGTTAAATATCAGTGTAACGTTTTTGTAATTTTTGACTGGTGTTTTGCTGTAAACTCGCTGCTACGCCAGCTTTTTCAATTTATCGATAGATAAACTGACCTTTTGTGGCTGTTTAAATCCATACCATGTAGTGGTGGCCAGTTTTATGAATGCAGGAAACTGCAAAGCCCGGAATAAACCAGTGGCCACTGGTATCGTTCTGGTTAACTCTTCCTCGTGCAATGATGCTGGTGAAAGGCAACTGGATACACTGCCACACAAGAGAGTGATCGAGTGCTTGGGGTTTAACGTCGAACACAAGAGAGAACTGTCCAGAGGACTATTCTCTGCAAAATATATTTAATGTATTCGAGAGTTGCTTACAGTCGTAGTGTTTCGACTTTAAGCATTTCATTTTGTCCCACGAAGCACACTACACTAGTGGCGACATAGTACATGAAACTATGTATACAGATATGCGCACCATGGCCCAGTTGTTCGAAAGTTAGCGAAAACTGGTATTAAGTCAATTTAATAATTATGATTTTTAGACAAATTCAGCAACAAAGTCTAAAGAATAACAGCAGCAAACTTAGTTCATATTTAATATACTGCTATGCAATTATTTTTGGGCTAAGCGGAAAATTGAGGACTTGGTTTAAAGTTAAATATGGTATTAAGTCTTCAACCAGTTTTGAACAACTGGGACCATATTGGAGGACATCAAGTGGACGTCACACACGTCTACGACCGTTCATTATCAGCAAGGCTCCACACACAATAAGAGAGGTACATGTAGTCTACAAATTTTCTCTGCAAGAAAGGAATCGAACCCACACCTGTTTTTTCATTTGATGTTTTATGCGAAAACGTCCGGGAGTATTTAGAGAAAATATTTTATATTTATATATATGGAGGAAGGAAACCGGGCAGAGCCCAGGGAAACCCACGAACAGGATGCTTGCAGCCCTTCCCACCTACGGCCAGAGACATCCGGGATTAAACGGCTTGCAGATTAGCGTGGCGTGTTACGTACATACCTTGAACCTGTGTCAGGTTGAACGTCTCTTTCAAAGGAATGGCATACACGTTAAATGCCATATCTATGCCATTGATGGCCGATGATAAAATGCTGAATGTCAGGCAAAGAAAGGTCAGCACTTGTGCCCGGGAAGGCATCTTTCACCGCCGTAGGTGCCCTCAATATATCTCTAAAACTCACTGAAACTTACGTCACCCTGACCTTCTACACTCTTTCACAGAGTTTGACTCATCTAATCGAGAGAATCGTACGGACTGGTAACCGGTGGGTAGATAATATACACGTACAATGAAAGCTTCTTTTTCTTCAAAGTTTCACCTGCTTGTCGGGTTTTCGCGTCCAGCTTTCAGAATAACATCATTAACTCAATGTTATGATAAGTTGAACGGCGTTGTCAAGAACAGTTGTATTCCATTGTCAATGAACTGATTCTAACAGGTTCTATTCATTAACTTAATACATGAACATTAACTTAATATATGATATGAACATCATTATACTTATGATGGCGCCAGCAGTATGTATTTTGTCCACTGAAATTGTGTTAGTTAATTACAAGCAATTAGAAATTCAATCAGTCCGACAAAAATAATACTGGTGTAACAAGAGTAAATATTGTGACAATCAGGACGTATAACTAGGCAAATTTAAATTCAGGTGTGCATATCTAAATATCACATAGGTCAACAAAGGAGTATAGCTTTAAGCAACAATCAAATAAATCAGAAAATACAGGTTTTATTGACGTACATCTACGCTTGTTTTAAAGACACTTGCAAAAAAATCAGTTGGACCTTCACGTCATTTAATTGACGTAAGATGTTCCTTTAACAGGTTAATATGATGACGTCACACTAAAGACATTATGACATTACTGTATTATATACCATTGTAACATTGTTTCGCTGCAAGCCTTTTTTGACGTAACATTGTATTAAGGCCCTGTGTTTCATATTGGCACCACAAGATACGCGGTAGGGCTTTTCGCTGAAACATCTCTAAGGCTGGTTAAGTGTAAGCACGAACCTGGTGTTCAATGAACAGTCTTCGTAGAACTGAAATAGTTCGCCTGTGAACTATACTGGAAGTCCTTCCGTCATAATGCTGACCGCAGTCGTATAAGTAATATATTCTGAGGTACGATATAATACACCAATCAACTAATTAAATAAATATATGCCACATCTGAGGCATGAATAATACTATAGATATATTTATGATTCTCAGGGGGCCTCCGTGGCTCAGTTGGTTAGCGCGCTAGCGCAGCGTAATGACCCAGGATTCTCTCACCAATGCGGTTGCTATGAGTTCAAGTTCAAGTCCATTCCGTATGTGGGAAGGTCTTCCAGCAACCTGCGGATGGTCGTAGGTTTCCCCCGGGCTCTGCCCGGTGTTACGGTATTGAAAACGGCAACAGAAAACAGACTCAGTGACTCAATATTACAATGTAAACGATGCTTTATATATATATAAAATGAGACGTACAGTCTTACAGACAGTTCAACAACAACAACAAAAAAAACATACACATCAGTATTACCGGTCTTTAAAAGTTTCCAGTTCACCTTTGCATCCCAAGGAATGTATTCCACCATCTTTAGCTGCATCATTAAACAAGCAAGAAATACTTGGATCACTGTGTTGTTCAGCAATCAACTCAGTCCTACAAAAAGTGGCTGATCACCACTAACAAAATTAGTATCTACTTCCTGCTGGCTGTCTAATTTGGAAGAATCTCCATCCAACATGTTGTTGAGAAAAGTCTCACTCAAATCAACAGTACTACCCTGGTCTGTACTGACTTTTCTAGACATAGCTCTTGTAACAACACAGGACGGATATAAACCCGCTATCTCGCTTTCAACTGGCTCTGTGACTGAATTCAGAGAAGGCTTATCAACCATTAAGGTATCAACAGTAACTTTATCATGTGCCAAGTCATTTCCCAACAACAAATGAATACCCTCAAAAGGTAATGAAGGCTTAATGCCTACCCTGACAGGTCCAGATATCAAATCTGATGACAAATAAATATCATGAAGGGGAACACTGACAAAGTCACTAGACTCTACACCTCTAATAAGGGCACGAACCCCAGAGTATGACTCTTCAGAAAAGGGCAGAGTATTCATCAACAACAGAGACTGAGATGCCCCAGTATCCCTTAATATCTTTATAGGGGTAGCACAAGACATATCGCTTCTAAGCGACACTGAACCAGAATTGATAAACGGAGCGAAGCTATCCATAGAGCATTAGGGAATCTTATCC
This sequence comes from Liolophura sinensis, assembly GCF_032854445.1. Taxonomy (NCBI): domain Eukaryota; kingdom Metazoa; phylum Mollusca; class Polyplacophora; order Chitonida; family Chitonidae; genus Liolophura; species Liolophura sinensis. Next base: position 11,066,533 of record NC_088306.1, read on the forward strand.
AATCCCATATCAGCTAACTCAGATCTGCTTTTAACTGCTGATGTATCTTCCGGCAATGTTTTGTGCATTGCAACACAAAGACCTGTGGGCTTAGACTCATTCTGAGCTTCCCGTATCCTTTTCAACTTGTAACATTCACTCATCACGTGACCTACCCGCTTGCAAAAATTACAAGTGACCCTATTTCGAGGACTTTCCAATCTGAACTACGTGAACCATGAGCTGTAGAACCATTGGGGCCTGGTGTAGAGCTACCTCTACCTGTTGCATGTGACTGGGTATTTCTACGTATAAATGAATTAAATGGCTTACCCGTGTATGTAACCTTGTGTGTCAAGGAATAATCATCAGCTAAACTGGCTGCCTCTTCAAGTGTACTCGCCTTCTGCTCATCAATGAACACCTTTACATCATTATGAATACAACGCTTGAACTCTTCTACCAGCACAAGCTGAAGCAAACTTTCAAAATCCTTGCCTATTTTCTTGGCTATACACCAGCGATCAAACAACTGCTCCTTAGCTCGACCAAACTCAACGTATGTCTGATCTCTACCTTTTTCACAGTTACGAAATTTCTGGCGGTAAGCTTCAGGCACCAATTCATAACCCTTCAAAATTACCTCTTTCACATAGTCATAATTGGAAGCATTCTCTACACTTAACTGAGTGTAAATTTCCCTGGCCTTTCCAATTAGCACACTCTGTAATAACATAGTCCAGAACTCTTTAGGCCACTTCAAGCTATTTGCAATTTTCTCAAAATGCAGAAAATACTTATCCACCTCTTTTTCCTGAAAGGATGGAACTAACCGAATGTATTTGGTCACATCAAATCCTGTACCCTGTCTAAAGGAAGGACCCGGTTTCTCATCTCTCTCTATCTCTAACTTTTTCATTTGGAACTCCAATTCTCTTTCCCTCTCTCTTTCCTGCCTCTCTCTCCCCTCTCTCTGCACTTCCCTCTCTCTTTCCTCTCTCTGCACTTGCACTTCCCTCTCTCTTTCCTCTCTCTGCATTTTCAACTTTTCTAACTCTATCTCATGTTCCCTCTCTTTCTCTCTCTCCTCTTTCTCCAATCTCAACTTTAACTCAAACTGCTTAAACTTAAGCTCGGCATCAGACTGACCCTCGAACTCATAATCAGATAATGCAGAACTATCAAACTTCCTTATCTCCACTAAATGTTTCAACAAAGTATGCTGCATATCTCTTTTCCTCCATGAAGACTTTATGGACAAACCTAAAAATGTCCCTAACTTAACCAAGTCTTCCTTCTTTAAACTCTCAAAAACATCCTGATCGGGCGCATTAACAAACTGTTTAGGATCAAAATCTCCCATTGTAAATATTTAGCCACTGAATCATTCACCGTTAAAATTAAGCAATCGCTTCTCACTTGTGTTTAACTTCAAATCTCCGGTGCAAAACAAAAAGGAAACAATCAGTTCCCGGACAAGCCCCCAATTTCTGTTACGGTATTGAAAACGGCAACAGAAAACAGACTCAGTGACTCAATATTACAATGTAAACAATGCTTTATATATATATAAAATGAGACATACAGTTTTACAGACAGTTCAACAACAACAACAAAAAAAACATACACATCAGTATTACCGGTCTTTAAAAGTTTCCAGTTCACCTTTGCATCCCAAGGAATGTATTCCAGGAAATCCAACGTAAAGACCATGGGATAAACACACAATTCACAAATTGTCCTAGACAGGTACTTCGCCAGGTTAGCGAACACGAACACAGTACACAGGTTACACAGAACTGGAACAGTCAAGCCTTTGAATGACGTCACACCCGCAGAGCACAACACAGGGCAAATACAGGCATGGAGGTATAATCCACTTCAGATCAGTCACGGCTCCCGCAGAAGCTCACAAACGAGCCGTTCAGAGACGTATAGTAATGTCACCTTGTGGCAGAACGAACGTACTTTGCCAAAACTGAAAACTTCAGTTTAGAGTCCTTGACGACCTTGTCGGTCAGGTGAGGTCAGCGTGTTAAACAAATTACACAGTCCACACTGTATAATCATAATAAAGATCCGAACACCAATAAACGTGGCTTCCGCAGAAATTCACATAAACCAGACATCAGTACTACTGTGGTACACAAACGGTGCCGGCATAAAAATCTGTCCTCCCAAATGAAACTGGCATCACCAGCTCATATAAACATAATGGACTCTATACGAGAGCGTCGCACACTCTCCTGGCTCCCAGTGGATGCAGCAAAAATACCTCCCCTCTGCACAGAAAACACGGCTTATATACGGTCCAGGTGGATTCAACTATTCTTAGACACAGAATTAACAGCCAATGAACAGCCAGTTAAATAAACAGAGCCTTGAACAAGATGCTTTCGGCCAGGTCCGCGCTGTACATATATAACAGGGCCTGTTATGCTTTCACAAAGGTCCGCAGACTAACAGCACATGAAGACGTTAAATAGTCATACATAACACCGGTTTCCAACCACCATAATGCTGGCCGCCGTCGTATAAGTGAAATATTCTTGAGTACGGCGTAAAACACCAATCAAATAAATAAATAAAATGATTCTCAATTTTAACCGCATTGACAAAGAAACACGCAGGGGCTGTGTGACCGAGACAGTTAGCACGCCAGTGCAGCGCAATTACCCAGGAGGCTCCCACCGAAAAGTTCAAGTCCAGCTCATGCTGATTTCCTCTCCGGGCCATACGTGGGAAGTTCTGTCAGCAACCTGTGGATGGTCTTGGGTTTCCCCCGGGTTTTGCTCAGTTTCCTCCCACCATAATGTTGGCCGCCGTCATATAAGTGAAATATTCTTCAGTACGGCGTAAAACATTTATCAAATAAACAAATCAAATAAATGAAAGACGCCAATGGTCTTTTCCCTTGCTGCCATGGTGACAGCAGGAAGTCATCTATTTTTACCTTATATACCAAAACACAACAAAACAAATAATTTCAGTATTAATTTGTAATGACTATTTTTCAAAACACTAGAATGTAGATATTACAGACTTTGTTTTTGTTTGTTGCTTTGTTTGTTTTTGTTTTTTTTTTGTTGTTGTTGTTATTGTTGTTGCTGTTGTTGTTGTTTGTTTGGGGGGGGGGGTTGTTGTTTTTTTTTCAAACAGCCAGCATAACTTCAAACATATCCAAACAATTCTGTGGAGCGATTCATGGACGGCTGTAAAAGTTTACAGCGTTACTATATATGTGTGAAGAGTAGACAAGTGTAAACCACCCACACAGGTTACAGTGATACCAATCCCATCAACTCTAAAGAGACCAGGTTTTATTTATAGCTCGGAAACATTGTTTCGGTCGTCTCATGCGAAAGACTGTACAATGGGAACATTTTCGCGTGCAGTATCTCGATTATTGCTCTCACGATTGATACCTGCAGGTGATTCATTGTTGATCAATTATGCTAATTTCCATGATTGCCGGTTAAGGTGGTGAGTATTTGGCTGGATTGTTCACCACCGCAGGGACGATGGCGCCCAGTTTGGTGGACGAGCTGTTCGTCTGCGCCGCCAACACGGGAGCCGGCGTTCCCACACGCGCTTCTAAAGCCTGGCGCGCGTCCACCTGCGCTGACGCTAAAGGTGACGTCACCTGAGTCGTCATGGCAGCGGGGATGGAGCCCCGCCTATCAATCTGTCGAGGAACTTCTTTTTCTTCAGCCTGTTTTGACAGCATAACAGCGATGTTGGTTATGGACGCTTCCACCCTGCTGATGGCCGTTCTGCAGGCGCTAAGGTCTGCCACGAATGTGTTTTTTGTGGCCGCTATATCTTTTCGACATTGCTCTATTTCTCTGGCTCTCATCTCCAGTGCATTTGTCAACTCACGACGGATCCTTAACAAGTCATGCTTTAAATTATCATCTGCGGAAAGAAGAACAAAAATTACCCACTTGTGGTTACTACAACGAATGGGCATTTCAAAAATGCACCAAAGTAATCCATCACAAAAGACAAGAAGCGTATAAACGGTTAAAATAAAGACGGCACCAGAAGTTCAAATTGTGTATTAAGACGTCATTACATTAAATTAAATTAATTTTAATTAAAGAACAACATGCATATTCAGCTAAAAACTGTATATAAAATGCTTTTTTTTCACAGTTCTTAAACAGAATTAAATGCATTTAAAATTTTATTTATCTGATTGGTGTTTTAGGCCGTACTAAAGAATATTTCACTTATACGAAGGCGGCCAGCATTATGGTGAGAGGAAACCGGGCAGAGCCCGGGGAAAATCCATGACCATCCGCAGGCTGCTCGGGGACCTTCCCATATACGATCAGATTGGAAGTCAGCATGAAAATGCATTTAAATGTTCAAATTAAAAGGGGGTTGTATGGACCATATTTACAGGTTTCAAAAAGATAAATACGATCACTTTAGATTTTGAATATGGTAAATTATATCCAATAAAGTTTTTAAAAAAATAGTAAATCTATTTTAGACACTCTTTTCGATCAGTGGTGCGTTTGTTGACACCAATTTCTTATCTGAAATTTGCATATTCTTTAAAGTGTTAAAATGTTATGGATGGATCCTGAAGGATATTTTCAGTTGTGCCAAAGGCTGTATTAATTAATGGTAATTAAAACTCACCTTCATTATTGTCGTCTTTACTCGTGCTCGCATCGTTGATGAACCGTCTTACAATACGGGATATTACGATCTGTAACGATAAACAACAAAAGTAGAAAATCAACAACCATTTTTTGGTCATTTTATTTGTTTGTTTGATTAGTGTGATGCAAAGGTGATAAGATACAAGGGTGGGAAAGCCTGGTTGCCATAAGCCGCATGAACCTGACAAACCTCTTGAAGTTTCCCTGTTAGCCAAGAACAGCTCAAATTATTGCCTTTCAGTAATATCAGACTCGTACCTCTACTACATTTAGTGTTAAAATTACTATAAAATCGGTATAATGAAATGCTTATATAAACCCGCATTATAAATCTTGGGAACGATTATGGGCGGCCAGGCTGATATTTTATGGATGCTAATTATTACAGCTTTTCTAAAATAATGACAAAACTTCGACTGGTATTGGACTGATAACGTTTTGCCAGATATCTCCCATATAATCTATGTAATCATAAATATACTTTACCTTATACTTTGTCTGAGTTTTAATCTCAAATTTTTGATTGGTTCCGTTTACAGCTACCAGCGTTCCGTTTTGAGGACTCACTCCTGTGGCCTCAGTACTTCCGTCTGAAGATGTTTCTATCTGAAAGACGACAAATCCGTCAAGGTGTCAAAGTAACTCAATCTAAGCGTCGAAGCAATACAATGGTATAATAATACTGAGTTAATAATCGAAAAATTAATTTCCAAAACAAGACACAACACAAACCACCAATGATTTAAGAATGTATATACAATGTAAAGTAACACATTGGCATGGATTGGTGTAAAGAGAAGAATAGTTGTGTGTTTTCAACGATGCCGGCCCAATAGCTCAGATGGTAGAGAGTCCGCGAGGGCGGTAGATCCAGGGTCAATCCTGGGTTGGGTCACACCTAAGACTTTAAAAGAGGAAGCTGCAACGTCCTCACTTGGCGTTCAGCATTAATGAGATACTGCAACGACTCGTATCAGCATAACGGTTCGCGCGTGACCGCTTTTTGCCCTGGCTAAATCGTCTCAGTGAAGCAGCACCAGATAAAAGAACGGTGGAGACCCGCCCTGTGACAAGGATGGACGTATCATGCACTCTACCATATCATGCCGAAGACGCAAGGAATTACCGTGCATATCAGTGCGTGAAAATAGCGGCTACTTTCTTTATCTATACTCAACTTGGCTCAACGGCAATGTAGCTTGGATCATTGATGTGAAGGAAATCAGATCTGCCTCATTCAGTGCCGCTCGCTTGACGACGACCACATTTGTCCAATGTCCAATTCACAAAGAGTTTGTCGGCGTCTGACACATCACATTTTCGTCTAATACCCGCATGTCCTTTGGTATTTACTTTCTATTCTTATATTCTTACCTCGTCTTTATCGAGATCCTGTGTTTTGTTTTTCTTTCGTTTGCAGCAGCCACATATAAATTTGAAAGCATAAAACACGGTTTTGGGAGTCGGTATGAGGTTAAGCGGAACTGGAAGTGTTGCCCCGGGAAACATGTAGTCGAAGAATAGCTGTGTGCGCGAGAACTTCCATTCAACATCTGCGTCGTCCTAAGAAAAAAAAATGGCATTTTGTTTTTTCAGTGAAATAGGGTTCATTTATGCAAAATTCGAAAAGGGCAAAGTATACATAAACAACGGATTGCAACATCATCCCCACCCTAGCATTTGCCTTATGTCTCTATTACGAAATAAAACTTGTCTGCAACGAGTATTTACTGCAGTAAGTTTATAAATGTACATATGATAAACAAGAATCCTACGAAAGATCTGTATATTTGAACTGGAATGCTTTCAGAAGGAAACATATATACGGTATGAGACACGAGAATGTTCTAGCTCAGTATGTCACGTGTCCAGGGACAGATTTTCTCCGTCGTGAAGGGCATTTAGCGAGGACGTACCTGTATCTGACTAAACGAGAGACTCATCATGGCAATCAGCAGATTCAGGAGAACGATGACACAGCACACCATGAACACGCCATACAGGATGTAGCCGATGGTTTCCGTGAAGGGAATTTCCCTGTATGACGTCAGATCCGGAGCGTCACTCTCCCCCATCCCAAATAAGGACCAAAAGCAGTAATTGAAGGTTGAGCCGATGCTGAAAATTTATAATCATACATTGTTATAAACTTTCTGAAAAACTTGTTATAAACTGAGTTTTCCCCAAATACATGTAGGACAAATGGCTGTAAAGGGGATATGTTTAGACCGGAACTTGCTCACATACTTTGTTTTCACTGACCGGGATACCGTGAATTATTTTTTTCAGACCGGTGTATTTTATTGTAGGCTTTGTTCTTTGATTCAGTTAAATATGTTTTTCTCTGACCTGGGTACAAGGCCATAAACTTTGTTGTTTATTTTTATTGGTTTGCCACTATACAATTGTACAAGCCCGAAGTCAGAACAACAAATAACATCCTACAGTGTTCAGTACGACGCCCGTTTTTTTTTTTTTTTTTCGTGATTTCATTACTTACTTTCCGAAGTAGGCTTCTGCAGTAGACGCGTCGTGAGCAGAGAGTTCCACAGATTGACGGCTGGCGATTCCATAGAACCAGTAAAGGTTAGCCAGGCCCACCATAAAGGCAACGAGGACGAGGCCAAACAGGCCCATGAAGCGAAGGATGTCCTGATAAAACACAGAGAACCATAGGAACATTATGAGTGCATTTCCGCAAGAAACCAGCAGCGTTAAGGCAGGAGATTTATGAACATTTTTGGCCAAGGACTGTGGTTTTCTGAGCACCTGTTAGATTTCCGTCAGCCAAAACCCTGCCGTTGCATGAATAAATGAAATATTTTTGAGTACCATATCAAACCACAAACAAATAAATAAAATATTTTTAGATGACAGTTTCAATAATTTGGTCTCCGCAAGATTAAAATCAATATATTTTCGAGCTATTGTTAACAAATATGAAACAGGATTTTTCATATTAAAGCTTGAAACAGTGAGACACGAGACTACTTCACTTTTACACATGCAATAAATAAAATTGATAGCTATCACTCATCAAATCAAATTTAGAATGTCAACAACTCGAAGACCAATTCAAGACCAAGACCAGCTATCAAATTCCAGAAAGATGGTATAATTTTTTCGAACATCATTCATTTTAATACTGGTTTTCAAAAGCGTTCCGATATTCGAAAAGGCACTATGGTAGTTTGGGCTAGTGAGCCAGAGTGAGTCTTTTACGAGCACAACGCTCGCAGTTGGTCTCATCTGGTAGCAGACGGTCGATTACACTGTGCAGGGTTCGTAAATGCTTTGGGTAGGGGCAAAAACTCAGGGATCACTTGATCGCTAGTCTAAACTCACCCGCTTTAGTGGTGTTTTCATAAGCAGCAAAGACAATTGTATTAATTGTCATGCAGTGCTGGACTTAATATCACCAGATCTGTGGCGAAAGGCTAAAGTTTTCCACGTTTCGGCCCCATGACATATGGCATAGTGACTACTGACCGTAACACGTACCTTCATCATATAACCGAACGATATCTGCAACGTTCCTAGAGCCTCAAAGGCCGGTAGTAAGGAAGCGAACCTGGTGAAGTCAAGAACATTGGCAATGGCAAACAGGCCCTCGGCACAGATCACAGGGTCGTAATTTGACCAATAATACCTATCTGGGAAAAGAAAACGAAATATTATGTGATTAAATGGGCCAATACGGCTGAGGTACATCAAATTAACTTGTAACTCGTCTGGCATGAAGACAGAAAAGTCGCTTTAGATAAGCAATATCCGATCACTTGACACGCGTTTCTTGTTTTGCGGAGCATCACGTGACATCGTTAATTGACCGTGTAATTGAAACCAAGAATCAGTCTAGATGATGTGCGATAGCCCAAATGCTAGTATTTTATGAACCAAATATGTCAATGGTTTAATGTTAATTTTGACAAAGGCAATTGGAGATTGCGAGGCACCTCTTGACCCTATGGCCAATAAATCATTGGATGGTGTCGTGGTAATTAAAGTCCTCTGGATGATAGCACTAAATAGACCCACATGGACATCATCCTTTGAAGAAAAGAATTGTTAAATCGTTCACTATTTGAACAATAACTGCAGTGAATTTTCAGATGTTTTACTAACTTTTGAAGGCTTTTAACGCAAAACAAACAGGTAATATATATGAAGTGCATAATATTTATTTACGCTATTTGGAATAGGCCCTGGGTAAGGTACAGTACACTCCTAAAGTTTGCTTACGGGCCAGGAGTCAAATACTAATTCGTAGCATTTAGAACCAGCTATACAATTAACCCAGATTTAAATCCCAAATAACGACACAATTATTCCAACAAACTCTAAATAACATGTTTTTTATTTCCATCGGTTCAGGTTATACGCACGTGTAACTGTATCTTACCTGGATTGAGCCATTTGTAATAATACTCCGCCATCGAGTCTCCCAAATCCAGTAGTTCTATAGGCGTTAATGTCATGTTGTATACATCACTGTGCTGGTACTCCCGGAAATATTCCGTGGAAATCTGCACCTGAAAGAGACAAATGAAAAGATTTGTTCAAACGGCTTCTGGCGACATGTCATCATCGCTGCAGTTTTTCTTCTTTATTTTACTTTACTACTTTTGCTTATAAGGCAGATTTGGTATTAATTTCAAAACAAAGACATTTGATTCACCAAAGGAATTTATATTTTCACTCTTAAAATTGTTTAAACTTTCTTGACAAATTTGAAAATTAGCATTCATGTTCAAATCCATGTCCTGGAACGTCAACTTCAACTCCACCGCGTAGACTGGAACTGTGGTTGAAACATTAGCTACTCTTCTGCACAGATGTTGACAATTTCCTTCACACTGGTTTGAATAGGCTTTTGGATTTCAGAAATCTATTAAATTACAGGTTTGATTACCGATCAAGAAATAGCCAAACTGTAATAATTCAAAAACAAAGCAACGAAATAATGCAAATGGACTGGAAATTTGGTGTGTGGAATTGAAAAAGGTCACATGAACAAGTGGTGTGCTTTATTCTGGAAGGTACTGTTGCATTATCTATTCCACGTATATAATAACACTTCAGCATCGGTAAACTTATTACATTTCAGAAAAGTAACCTTAATAACCTTAAAATCATTGTAACCCATATTATTACTGGTGACTGAGAATAAAAAAAGGTCAATCAGTCAACTCACCATGCTGACTGCATAAAAACGGAAACCAAAAGACACAAGATATGTTGTAAGCATGATGGCGTCCACCCAGTTGAGTATTGCGGAGAAATGCTCTCTCCAGCCGTCTCGGTATAGCTCTTTCACTTCTTGCCACAGCAGACCTGCAGGAGATAAATTCGTTCATCAGTTGGGTGCATTTTCTCGATTACTGGAGAAGCGGGTCCATGCCGGATCGCCCATTAGTACCACGGTACAAGGATTCCCATCAATTCATCATCGAATAAACAGAAATAAACAACAGAGCAAATGTATATGTATGTATGATTGGGGTTTTACGTCGTTAAAGTGTCATGACGAAGACACCGGACATGACACCCTTCCCATTCACATTATAATGTCACCGAGCCTACCAGTCCTATTTCCTTGTTCTAAACTCTCAGTGCTGAGTGCCAAGCGAGGTAGCAAGAAGTACAGCCGGAAGTATGACCCGTCTTTTAACTATTAGGTCAAAGTAGCGGCCACAGGGTAAATAGGATAGAGAACTTTGGTCCGGAAAAATTTAATTTCGGCAAGAAATATTTTCCTTGACTAATGGGGAAGGCCTACATTTTACCGCGCAATCTTGTCTCGGGTCCAAGCTGGATTGATCATCCAACAAAAGAATGAGAAACACGTTGGTAATTTGCCAACGATACAACACCAAAAAGGCAGGAATTGGCAACAGACTACACAGCGCAGGCAAGCAATGTTCGTTATTCCGTTGAATTAATTACCATTAATAAGCCGTAGTCTGCTAATCATTGATCCAAATCATTGCTCTCTTAAAACTTAACTGTTACCTTTAGCATTGTAAAGATCACGAGGCGTGACTGCACTTATAAGAGTAAGATGTATCTGACTAGTTTTTATTAAGTGTTAATGTTTCAACACTCTTCAAATGTGTTCAGATTCTAACTCTTTTAAATCCGCTTCGGGAGCGGTAGATCCAGGGTCAATCCTGGGTTCGCGTCACACCTAAGACTTTGAAAGAGGCAGCTGTAACTTCCTCGCTTGGCGTTCAGCATGAAAGGGATAGTGTCACTACTGGTTGACCAGCATCAGTATAATGACTCGGGCTGTGTGGCTTACTTGCCTTCGGTAAGGCGTCAAAGGTGAGCGTCAAAGAGCGATGAAAATCCATTCTGCAACAAGGAGGCACATTACATGCACTCTAAGGATTCCCTCGCCGTCATATGACTGAAAACTTGTTAGGTACGACGTTAAACCCCAAGCACCCACTCACTCACTCTAACTGTATTAAAATTGTTAACTTTTTTAAAACTCTCTTTCAAGTGTTGGTTTAAGATGTTAATTAACCAACTTTTAATGGAGCTGGAATGTGAGCACTTTGGGGAGTGTTAAAACATTTACACTTTACGAAAATGGTGAGATAACTCTAATGTAAGTGCAGTCACACCTCGTAATCTTTGCATTGCTAAATGTAACACTTTAGTTTTAAAAGTGAGGTATTTCACTTTGCTGTTGCTGCCAAAGTGGCGATTTAGTTCAATGACTAGTTGAATTAATGAGTATTTGTTGATATGATTGAATGACAGATTAAATCAACTCGTTGATGGACGTGTTCATTGATTCGTAGACGCGCATATCAGTCACGTAAGGAACTTTCGTAATTACAAGAAAAAATATTCAAATTATGAGGGTTTTCTTGAATTCTTTGTGTCACTAACACTTACACTAACCAGCGTCCCTAGTAGTTTGTGACCAAGTTATAATCAATCAAAGTAAACAAAATCATTCTGAGATCTAAGAATATGGGCTGTTACATACCTAGCACCCAGACGAATATCAGATAGTGGACAGTGGTAGCTTGGCCGCTGCGAAGAAGGTAAGAACCATTTGCGTTCGTCCGGAAGTAAGACTGTGTTACGTTCATGTCCCAGCTGGCATTATTTTCTGACCGGTAAGGCAAAGCCACGATGGTCGTCCATAGGAGCTGTCCCAGTAACATCAGGTAGAAGTACACATGCGCGATGAACTTGGCGCACGGGGATCTCATGAATTTGATGTGCTACGGAGAGAAAATAAAAACAAAAACAAAAGTGTATTGATTAATTTATTTGTGATAGAAATGAAGATAATTAATCGAGAAAAGTTTCATATAAAGGAAAGGAACAGAGCAAACTTTGGAATGAGAACAAATCAAACAGAGGTAATGCTGAAGTGAAAACAGACTTGAGCAAGTTGATTTACCAGAAACTCATTCATAAGAATAAGCAATTAATAACTGAATACGATGAAAGCAAAAACTCAAAGCTATGAGGGAGTTGTCATTGGGAGATAAATCTGCTTTTCTAAGCTAATTAGGCCTAAATCACGTTAATCAAATTCAGCTTGCTGCGGTATTTGGAAAGAAATTAAAGCAGACTAAGTTATTCGGTCGAAAGTTTTGGAACTTATAGACCAAAACTTTTTTGACGAAGTGACGGTTATCTGGAAGAAACCACAGTGACAATGAGGGGATAGGTGGTAGTGCCTAAAATATAGCATGCAGAAGTACTGTATATTGGGTACAGCCGAGAGAGGTACGGCTTTAATCATTCGATCACAGAAGCGGTCTAGATCAGCTGTAATTGTAATGTTGCTTAACAAAAACAAAATGGCTTCTTTATAAGCGTCTTCTGGGTGCATGTAACGACATGTCTAAATCCACGAGAACGCAAACTACATAGGTTACACAAAGGACAGGCCTCTGCGAATATATACAAAGGTTACCGTTACCATAAACACATAGACTCTAGAGAGCCTATAAAGCACGGATTTAGCTTTAATAAGATCGTACGCGTATACTAAATTTCGAGCCTATACGTTTAACACTGGCCGTCTTGATACCGCCTCGCTTGGGGCACAGCGCAAGGATCAGTTTAATACGCTAGGTGGGGCGCCGTATTTAGCATAGCCGTCCAGTGAGGCAAGTGCTTTACATACTTCCCCGTTAAGACTCACATTTAGCCATATATGTGAAATATAGAAATATATTGAGTACGGAAGCGAAAACTTAATATTATTAATTCATTTCATCACTGTATAACGCCATAACTGATCTTAACATGACCTTATATACTGACGAAAAAAGTTAATTACTTGTGTCCACAAAATCAGTAAATAATGAGCGTTTCTGACATTCACATGAAATGCCAAATGCTGCATAGTGCTGTATATAAATATATATATTATGTAAAGCACGGCTTATACGAGAGCTAAAGATCCAACTCAACTTAACGGTTGCGTCGGGCCTTAAGCGCTCATGTATACGAAATAACAACGTGACTCAACTGAAGTTCTACTCTAGTCGATATACGTGTAGGCCGGTCAATCGTAAAGTCTTACGGCTATCAGCGACTCAGACCAACTGCATACGACCAGTTAAGCTGCGTTGAGTAGCGTCTTAAGCTCTCTTGTATGCAGAGATTTAGACTCAAATTTGTCTTGAACTCTTACCTTAAACTTTGGTGCACAGATGTAAGCGGCGGCTAAGAATGGGTAGCAGAGGACAAACAAGATCACGATGGCAGCCCGCTTGAGAAAGGGCCCCCGGCCCAGGATGGGAAAGTCTTCATACCAGAGTTTCTTCAGTCTCATCTGACAGCTAGGATGGGCAACGAACTGGTGGGGATAATATGGAATAGTAAAATTAACAGGCTGATTTTGCACATGTGTAGGAGATATTCTATATGATCAATAACACCGAGACAAGCGAGGAAGAAAACGATGTATGGACAAGTTTTATGGAGCATTAAACTGACTCCTTTTGCATACATGTCACTCAAAAAACAAGAGGATACATAGTATAAATGAATAAATGTTAATACTCAACAAAACTGAGATATCCAATGAAGGACACGATGTACCGACAGTCATGACTTAAACAGTCGAATATATAGAACGTGGCTGACAATTCTGGATGAAGACTTCACAAGATAATCAAACAGAATAGTACACCAATCCATGCAAAGCGCCTGCCAGATATTTGTGTGTTTTAAGGATCAGACGAAGTAATCTATTTATACAGTAATATTTAATAGATAAAAACTCATAAATCACGACTGTGGCCTTCAGCATGGGAACCGGATGTCCTAAAGCCATATTCAAAGACCTTTATCATTCACTGAAGTAATAAAAGTTCCAAATATAACTGTACTTTGAACCAGAATTCAAATTTAGTTTTCCATGGTCTTTCTGCAGAACTTGCCTTTACTTTTTTTCCCTTCCAGAACTTCACTGCAAGGGAACACTCATAGCTTACCCTTTTCTCCTGTAGTTTCACCGCCAGTTTCACTCTCCCTAGTGGAGCGTATTTGTCCTGGTCTTTGGAGCCGACTTTGTCCAAGATGGTGTCCAGTTCATTGTCACCGATCACTTTGTTCAGGAGTTTGACGCTGAACACACTCAGAGCCTTCGCCAGATCACAGTACTCGCTCTGCAAAACATGGGATAAAATATCACAAGAGGAATAGCTTTACAATGACACTGCAATGAGAGAAAACTTTGAGTAAACTGACTCAAAAATTCGAGTTATACAACTGAGCTAATTCAACTCAGAAAACTGAGTAATATGAATAGATCAGCTCCCAGGAGCCTTTCTGGACTCGACTGATCTGAGTTGATTTAACTTAATTGTATAACTCACATTTTTGTCTCAAATTTTTTTTCAGCGTTTTTTTTTTTTTTTTTTTTTTAGTAGTTGGAAATATATCTTATTGTATATATTAAGTTGGGAGTTGGGATCTCCGTTGGTATGTACATGTAGGTATGTATATTTGTCATTTTTTTTTCAACAACTGTTCATTTCATCTGTTTTACACTAACCGGGTATATGCCAGAGGAAACAAGGAGGTACAGTGATGAATATTCAATAATGTGTGCATCCCATGTGCAAATTAGAGAATGATGACGTCACAAAGCTTCTCTGTTATTCTTCACTAAATATCTTCTAATAAAATGTAGGCTGCTTTCACGCTTGCTTAAAGTATGTGTTTTTTCCTGGCGCCGGTGTGCTTGCTGCATCACTGTATGATCTCCTATGGTATATTGTATGATTTACTGATTGTGATGTTTCAACGAAATATGAATATTCTTTGTTTCCCTACCTAAATGATTGGTGTATAGCTTTACTCTTACGACGGCGTTAAGGTTATGATAAATCTGGTTATAGATTTTTTTTAGGAATTCACAAAGAATTTAAAGCAACATCCTCAACCAGGTAACAGGCACATGTAAACCTCCTAGCTGATTTAATGCCGTGCGGACGAGCAATTGGGAAATGGATTCGTGAAGTATTTTGGCAGCGTTGAAGAAAACATGAGAAAAAGCATCATGATTATTACTTTAAAAGCTGAAAAGAAAATATCAACCAAACGACTCACTTTAAAATGTTCCTCTGTTTCTGCTAACTTAAGGAACGTTTTCCTCAGCATGAAAGCGTCCAGAATTGGGTCGTCACTTGAGAGACTCAAATAACACTCACTCGCCAAACCTCTGTAAGCGTTCAAACGTTCGTGAGCGAACCGGAAGTAGTCAGCTTTGCTCTTCTTTGCGCATGTCACGCATGGGCAAGACAACGGATGAGGTTTACAAATAGTGTGCCCTTCCACCAACAGGTGGCGCACCACCTCATACAAATTTTGTTCGGCCGCCAGCACGAGCGGTGTGGTGTTGGTGGGAAACTTTGAGTTGCTGGGCAAAACATCGAAAGAAGAGCTGTCCGCGAGTTTGCGATTTTGAGCGTCAATGTCGATATATCTGGGATGTTTTAACATGGCCATAGCGAGATTCTCACTGGAGAGACTGATAGCGAACAAAAGGCAGTCCTCGATGTTTCTTTTCTCACAGTAAGGTAACAGCAACTTTGTCGCCTGAAACAGACCACAACAGGCATTTTACACAGATTTTAAACTTTACCACAATAAATAGGTTAACAACACTCTAAATATATCTAAATAATCTATCTAATCTATCTAAATCTTTATATATCTAAAAATCTGGGAATTTTCGGTATACACCATGTGTCTTCTTGGCATTTATTGTAATATCACTAGAGTAACAAAAATAATCAGAATAACACCTTTTAAGGACTTAAACCAAGGCATTTTCAATTCTTGAAAATTGGTGAAATAAAGCACAAACATTAAGTTTAAGTATGATCATGCGCCATTTGTTGGAGTTTAATACCACAGTACCAGGCCTATCATTGGAAATAAAACCAGCACAAATTAAAGCAGCATTAGTTTGTGAAATTTAACGTATTAAAACTTCTGTCCTCTCGGTGGACACTGATTGTAATATCACTAAAGCAGCCCTCATCCGAAAAAAAACTCTACAGGGTTACACATCAATACGTTAACCGAATGCAATAACTATACCACTAACAAGAAGACTTCGTCGAGGACATTGTTCGTGTTGCTTTACATTTTATACCCACAGACTTATCGTATACATAATAACATTTATTAAGTTGTTTAGTTTCGCATGGAGCTTTGCAGAGATTTAGTTACTGACCTCTATATCCTCATTTTCCACGGCCAGCTGTAGTGGAGTTCTACCCAGCAAATCCACACAATCGAAGTTAATTTCCTCCTTTTTCGCCAGCATTTTGGCAATGGCGGGAATATCACTGGTCGAGCAGGCCAGTAACAGTTTCTCCTCCACTTCATTTTTAGGCCCCTGGAAATTTATAAACACATCCATAATGCGTCTAGAGGTAAATATAGTTGTCCTTAATTCAACACGTCATGACCCTCAAGGAATAACGGTAAACTTGCAACTGTTGTCAGAATGATGCCACACCAAAAGCACACTCTGGGTGCTCGGCCAATATTATCACGTAACTTACACTCGTTTTGACAGCCTTCGCTTCACACAAAATGTTATCATAAAACCTTACTTAGAAGCTATTCCATTGGTCATCGAAGTAAAGCTGTTTTTCACAGTAAAAGTCACAGTGCACTTATTCCTGTGGTCATTCAGGGATCATTCCATTAACAAAGTAATGAAGAACTGTTCGTGTCGTAAGTTATAAGTCCTGCCTCCAAACCAAAGCCATGTTATTCCGGTAAATCTTGATAAACAATAAATCCGGTGAAACATAAAGTGGCGTTACCCCAGCGGTCATTCACGTAAACCTTGTTGAGGTTATTTGGGTAACATTTCATTCACAAAATTATGACGATGTTTTGAATGGAGTAAGCAGTAAGTGAAATCTTTTAAAATTTTAAATAAGATTCCAAAATAGCGACTGACATTGATAGTAAAGTCGCTTCAGGTGGACGTCTAGAAATCTAGTCGAAAGTGTGAAACATGTCTATGTCGTGATACTAAAAACCTGTTATACTGACTGTATATATCGATAAGGCACATTGACTATCAGAATGTACTTAGCAACCGAGTACACACTTAATATGTACACAATTAAGATCGTCCAAAATTGTTTGGCTTTCTGCGTGACAATATACAGATGAAATGAGACCAGATTTAGGTCGGCATGTACAACATGTTATTTGTTTCTGATAGACCGTATAAAGCCAAGCTTGACGGCATCGTTTTATTGCAGGTCTGTAACCAGTCGTCTATTTTCACGGGCCAGGGCGTCGTCACCAAACCGCCAATCTATACACATGACAAGTATTATGCGTCGTCGTTCTTGTGTGAAAACATTCAAATGATTTGGCAAACAATCGCCATAATTTGGCACGAGGGTTAAACTGCCAGTCGGACATATGATTATGCTAATTTTCCGTATGGTAATGCCCGCTTATCATTATTCTCACGTGTCTCACGATCATCCATACCTGCTTTATGATTATGCTAATCTTCCTTGTGATTATGAATACTTATCATTATGCCTGTCTGTGATAATGCTAACCTTGTTCATAATCATGAGCATCGGTTCTGTGATTATACAAACGCTTATCACGGTTGTGCAAGTCATATCTATGATTACGCCAGTATTACCTGTTATTTGATGATGTCAAACGATTTGATTATTTATTTATTTCTTTGATTGGTGTGTTACGCCGTACTCTATTTCAAGAATATTTCACTTATACGACGGCGACCAGCATTATGGTGGGAGGAAACCGAGCGGAACCCCGGGGAAACCCACCACCATCCGCAGGTTGCTGACAGACCTTCCCACTTACGGACGGAGAGGAAGCCAGCATTAGCTGGACTTGAACTCACAGCGACCGCACCTTCGAGAGGTTCCTTGGTCAGTACGCTGCGCTGGCGGGCTTACCGATATGATTAGGAACAGAAATATACATGCATATATATATATATACATTCTGTTCGTTTTTATTTTATTTTCATCACACAATGGTGTTTTGCTTTTTTAATAACCAGTGTAAGTGCTTTCTTAAACTTCCAGTCATGATCAGTTAGTTTGTCCTCATACTTCTTATAACTTCCAGGTGTTTTCATCAACAAAATGTACGACAGACGAGAAAATGTGGTCTGGTAACCGGTGAGGATTTTGGTAAATGTTTACATGTTAGAATTCGGGTCAACTTGACACGATCTGATGAGCACAATGATCAAAGCTTTCGTGAACAGATACGCCAAGCACCGTATTATTTGTATGTTGGTCAAGTTTGGCACCTAGCCAGATATCACAACTTCGCCTGTTAGCCGATCTTTGTAGAGTAGGTATAAAGCAGACACCGATATGTCGAGCAAGTTTGGTGATTCAGACTTTGGTACTGACACGTGTTTACTCTGATCAAATTTGGCACAATAGGCAGGGTTTTTATGTGAAGGTTAAATTCCGTTTTACAGGTTGTGCGATGCGGTTTACTCAGAACCATTTTTCCCACCATACCGTGACGCAGATTTACTGTCATCAGAACAGTTTTCCCAAACGAGTTTAAATCTTTTGCTGATATTCTGTTGAATGATTTATACATATATATCTATATATATATTTATTTATGTAGAATTCAGATTCATGGCATTGTATACTATAAATAAAGTTATTCGTTTTAAACGATGCTACGTATTCATGCGCGGGGTGTCAATGTGAAGTAAACCGTCACCAATGAACCTCATACGCCTATTATCGACGCTATGAAATCACATAGATTCAGCACTGCACTAGTGGGATTAAACTAAATTAATTGGCGTTCAGCATGAAGGGGATAGTACAACGACTGGTTGACTTGTATCAGTATAACGGCTCGGGCGGGGAGGCTTACTTGCCTTCGGTGCGTCGTCTCAGTGAAGCAGCACTAGATAAAAGAGCGGTGAAAATCCGTCCTGCGACAAGGAGGCACATTACATACACACTAAGGATTCCTTCGTCGTCATATGAATGAAAATTGTTAAGTACGACGTTAAACCCCAAACACTCACTCACTAAATTAAAGCTATTGATTGAGTACAATTTTGGCGATCTCTATAGTGTGAAATTCCTCAAACAGATGGCTGACTGTTTCCCATTAACAAGTCTAATTTACAAGCACTGCTGAGGTGGATTTTCTCCTACTCTTATTCCTTTTCTCCTATTTTCTCCTACTGAGAGGAAACCCATATAACGGTAAGCTGAAAATAAAAGTTACTCTGGCATTTAAATGTCGTTGTTGTATATGATTACAATGATCAGTACTTCAAAAAAATGCAGGAAGAATTCTTACTGGCAGTACGACAACATGTCGTAAGACATGAGAGAAATACATTGTACTTACAACAGAACCAAACCCTCCTGTAATTCCAGTTGTCATGGTGACAGCTCAGCTTTTGGTTTTATTTAAAACTTGTCTCAAACGGCGAATTTAAAAACATTGCACTTGAAACGGAATGGAACTGAAACATTAGAAAATAAACATCTCCGATTTATATATACATATATATATAGAGAGAGAGACAGAGAGAGAGAAAGTGGGAATATATATATATATATATATAAGAAATTTGTAAGGTATATATATATATATATATATATATATATATATATATATATATATATATATATTGCGATGTTGTTGTTGATGGCGATGGTGCCCTTCTAAATCTTGATTCTATAATGCATTTTCAAACATGCGCATGCGTCGCTGCTTGCAATTCTTCATGTTTTCTTTCCTGTTGTTATTTTTACCGGTGTCTCGGTATACCAATGAGCGTTTAACTTAAAAATGTGACGGCAGTCATGTTTTTGGTTGGAATAAAACCACTCCATCTCGCCAGGCCGGGAGAGAAGACGTGATCTTATTGGTTATCGCCTCGTCAGAAGTCTCAATTTGATTTAGCGTGGCCCAGTATGAATTGAAGCTGTCTAAACTCGTCGGCCACCGTGGAAGCTTAGTTACGTCACACCCTGAATCAAGGCATTCTATATTTATGTACACCTGTAAATTATTTAAAGTGTGTAAAGCTATAAATTTTTAACGCTAAGTGCATTTCTATAGAGTCTTTTAATTTATTAATATGTTATTCGATACATCAAGAACATGGTTCATCTCGCTGATTTAATTTGAACGTGCCAATTAACAACTATTGCTCTGTTAAAAACACTGATTAATTCTTGAAGCGTTCATTGTTTTCTGTTGTTGTTTTTTTTTCTGATAATACGCGATTCTCGTGTGATCATTGTTATGTGCAATACAATGATCACAGAAGACCACTTGTGTTCTACCGTCATCTGTATGTGCCATATGCGAAAGCTCGCCAGTAACTTGCCGAAGGTCTGTGGTTCACCTCCGGTACTGACACTCTACCCCTAAAACCGGCGGCCATCGTGTATATGACAAATTCTTTAAATTGGCGTTATATGTCAAATCAATAACGAATAAATATATCAATGTTTACTTTCCTTTTGTTAGTATAGCTCTCTTAAAATGTCGCATCAATCACGAATAAATAAATCAGTGTTTACTTACCTTAGGCTGGCATAGGCCAGGTCAACGCCTACAATACGGGTAACTGGTTTACCCAAACACAAACACCAAACTCTCAATCAAACGCTGAAGACTACATTTAGAGTGTACTAGAGTCTTACTTATGAACAGCCGCACATGTGCAACCAAATTCCAGTTGGCATATTCGTTACGTAAACACTCCAGCATAAGACTTCACGTTCATGTTCACGTGCAGTTCGAGTTACAACTGACCAGTTGTTCAAACAGTGACTGCAGATTGTGGTTCATAATGGTGTTTACAATGCCAGTAATAATTCGGACAATTGCTAGCCAGCCAATCGAAGGCCACAAACAAGTCCGATTTCGCTTGACCGCAAGGCGCACGGGTTGACGTGACTCGACTTGTCCTGATCTCATTGCCTGCAGGCGGCTTAGTACCTGCGGCGTAAATGTGCTGAACTGGATAAGTGAACAACAAAGGCCTCATCAACAAAGGACTGGCTGTCAGTTTCTTTATTTACAGTTTGGTTTCGCTTCCAGTATTACGCTCAACTTTAGTTCTAATACTACCGGCAATGCGATCCCGCAAGATAGCGGCGGATAAAGTACTGAACGGCCAACCTGTTAAAATATGATAACAATGTTAAAGGGAAAGAACATAAAAATGAATATGGTTGCTTTTAAAAGCTAGAACACACCAAGTATGGATTCAAATACGGCCATTGGCAGGGAATTTGTTGTTTAGCCCGTTTTTACTGCTTGTGGTGGCAATAAGTGGTCGACGACGGCTCGTCTGGTGGTTTGAGCAATTTATTGTTCCTTGAAGATTGCGTCTCTTCCACCAATAGCCTTTGGTGTACTAATACTACATTACGTGAGGGAAAGTTCTTCAGTAGCTCATTAAAGGTCAGTGGTTTTCTTCCACAAATAAAAAAAACTGACCGCCATCGCATAAATGAATAGCAATCCACCGAATAAATTAATAAGTAAATAAATAAGTAAATAAATGAATAAAATATTTATGATAAATACTATGATCTCCTTTATTCAACTAAGACAGGAAGATCCACAGCTCCAGCGCGTACATCAAGGATATATTTTACAGAATTTGACATCAGGTTTTTTTAATACGAATTAATTATATTAATTTATCTACAACACTTAGACATGATTAATATATTAGCCTGTCCACAATTACGATTTTCATCCCACCATCCATTCTGGCCGCCGCAATATAAGTAAAATAAATATTCATAAGTACGGCGTAAAATACCAATAAAAGAAATAAATAAATCAAACAAGTGAGATTTATCTTGTAGTGCTAATCATGTAGCCAAGTTATAACAGACTGGTACTAAACTGTAACCAACTGGCGCTGCATGGAAGGCCACAGTACGTTACTAGTCAACCTGTGAAAACTTGCCTGTAATTCTGACTAAACGCCTTGCCGCAGTGAAAACAGCGAGAAATTCAACCTCAAGAATCAATTAGTCACCGGAGTAGGTTAGCACGCCAGTGCGGCGCAATGACACAGGAGCCTCCCACCAATGCGGTGGGTTCAAGCCCAGCTCATGCTGGCTTCCTCTCCAGGCGCACGTGGGAATGTCCGCAGCAACCTGCGGATGGTCGTCTCACGAGCTCTGCCCGATTTCCTCCTACCCGAATGCTGGCCGCTGTCGTAGAGGTGAAATATTCTTGCATGGGTCGTAAAAACAACAATGAAATAATTTTATAAATCCCAGCGAAACAGTGCTTGCACAACATGAGACGGCTAGTATTACATTGCTTTCAGTGCCTTTCGAGTCCCACATATCTACAAATTAGAGCTGTTTAGCTTTACAAAACCAATTCGAAAAGAAGATAGTGTCTCAGCTTTGTTTTTATATTTTGTATTCCTCATTACTTGATTGTCCCCACATGTCAAACCTGGCCTGTATATTAGTTTTTGCTAAAATCGGGTACACATTAGATGGATTTTTTCGCCTCGCACATGGGTATTATGTGAATTTCCAAAACTCCCCCTATTGTGTCTGCAACTATGCTGCGAATATCGTCAGCGTGCTTCGGCGACGATTCAGACGATTCCGTACAAGCGGAAAAAAAATCCGCTTAAACGACCGACCTTCACACGCTACTTCATAAACTTAAAGCAGCAGCTATAGGAGTGACACTTGGATTCGAACTTGCATACCTCATAAGTCCTGGGCTTTACGGTCACAGCGCTCTAAACAGCGATATTCCCGTTTATATTTGAGATAAAGGCCTCCGTGGTTAGCATGCCAGCACGGCGCATTGACCCAGGAGCCTTCCACCAATGAGTTCTAGTCAAGTTCATGCTGGCTGGCCTCAGGCCCCCATTAATTGTCCTTAAGCGCCAATGAACGCTTAGTGCTGTAGCTCACCCGCAAACATTCCGTGGCCAATAAGCTTTGGTGCATAACAGGCCCTGGCTGTGAGAAAGCAGCCATAAAAAGCTTGACATAGCCGACAGCTGCAAGAGGTGCCTAGCAACGCCAAGAGGACGTCACTTGCACCTGTCTTCCATCATTAAAACTCATACCTACCCCAAGCTTAGACAATTTCCATCATTTTGATACTAAGTATGTACTTGCACACAAAAAATGGCAGGCTGGAAATGAAAAAAAAGACTTAACACCCTAAAATACACAGAAATACATTCGTAATTCGTACATTCCCTCACGAGAAACAGCAGTGCGCTGGGCGTTGATTCCGGCTTCCTCTCCAGCCGCCCGTGGGAAGGTCTGTCAGCAAAAAGCTGCAAATGGTCAAGGGTTTCCACCGGCTCTTCTCGGTTTCATCCTACCATGATACTGGTTGCCGTCATATAAGTGAAATATTCTTGAGTACGGAAAAAAACACCAATTAAATAAATAAATATTTGAGATGCCACTGTTTATTTTGCGATGGCTTAACGTTTGTTAACTTAGGCGTGGTTTTGCTGTTATAGTCTTTTGCTTTCTCTCTATCTCTGGTAGTCATACTCACTACCAAGAACATAAGCTCTACGCACTGATACACTAAACGTCCACATCGTTACTAGGAAAATGAAGTTAGAACACTTTTTATATTTCATAATGTTAAAGTCCGTAAGCTCGATTTAGACGGCAAGATTATTAAGTTATGTGTCGTAATCATTCAAAAACCAGTGGCATGCGGGATTTTGGGCGAAGTTCAACATGTTTTGACGGAGGTCGACAACAGTTACCTAAACTGCTAACGGTTTTACTGTAAACCCTGTTTCTAACACTTGTTATATTTGAAATTGTTAACACGTGAATGAATTTTATTTTATCTCATGCAATGTATGATCCCATGACAGTATGGTTTTAAAGCTGGCTGTCGAAATTTTGTTATAAAACACAATGTACTCTATATGCTGAGAGTATAGTGTAGGCTGTGTTACTGCGTGAAGTGTTCTAGCCTCATGTTGGTGTATCTATTGTAAAATAAATTTCTCTCCACGCCCATCCCCAGCATGCCACTGTTTTTCTTTTTTTTTTAAATAATTGTGACGTCACACGAGGCAATGAGTTCTTGGCGTCGAAACTGAACTTCTGCAGTTTAACATTATACATTAGAAAAAGTGTTCTAATTTGATTTTCTTTGCAAGAATACGAACTTCCAACATATCAATGCGAAGAGCTTATGTTGTTACCTGTCACTGACTAAAGGTAATTTTGGTAGAGAGTATGACGGATTTTACAAACAACTGAATGTAGGCAACACTCTAAAAGAAATAGATTATAGTCTGGTTCACTTGAACACTCTGGTGCTCTGATTATACTAGTACTGACTTTTGATATACCTTCATCTCTGGTGACAGAGGCGTGCATGTAGGCGGGTGAGATACAGGGACATTTAAGTAGCCACCCACGGTCATTTTCATCGACATTGGGATGCGACTGATATCTGTATTTAGAAATGTATGCAACCTCCACCCCTTCTACCACCAGGCTGGAACCAAAGAGATGTAAACAGATGTCATTTTCCCGTAAAGGTTTACTGAAAAGGTGCGGCTGGACTACATCTGGGTGTGACTGGGCTACATCCGGGTGAAACTGGGCTACATCCGGGTACGGCTGGGCTATATCCGATTCAGTAAAGTTTCACTTCACATAAAAATATACATTTACTTTTGTAATGCAAAGGTTAACATTTTCCCACAGACAGTGTAGGACAAACATCAACCAGACAAAAACCCATCTGTTAACATACACACAGACAAAACACAAACAGACAAAAGGCCCACCCAAACAGGATGACACACCCAACCCAAATTTAAGTTTTACAAGAACTTCTTGAATGAAATTAAGTTAAAATAAAACATGACTTAACAGAATGGATACGAGTCATTTCAGCTCGACATACACGGAAGTTGAAGACCCAGCTCAGCTCAACAATAACCAAATGGTATGCTTTTTTATCAAAAGTAAGTGAATGTTGATGAGTGACTGGTGAGTGTCAAATTATAAGTCTCTTTCATCAGTCTTCTTAATCGCTCTATTTTATTTCCTTTCTTTATGTTGGATTTATCACACTATGTTCAATAACTCTAATGATACTTAACTGGTAGACAATAAGAAATAAATAAATGTTTGACCGTGTTATGTATCCGTTCTTTGTACTCATTCTGTTGTAACTGTACCTACCAAGTTGTTATCTTATCATATGTCTCCGTAAAAGTACGTATCTTCCCCACGCAAAAGCATAGAAACTCCGTAAAAATCTACTTGAGAAGTTGCACATGTGACGTTTCAATAATTCGTCAAAAGGATGACAAATAAAATTTTGTCGAAATATTGAAACGTCAAATATGAGACTTCTCTGGGTTTTTTTTTTTCAGAATATGCATGCTTTTGCCTTATGCTAAACTTATTGCTGAATCAACACGTATCATCATGACGATGTGTCCTTGTAGCAGAGCGGACCCAGTGCCGACATATTTATGGTGCTGTCTCACTGGTAGATTATACGGAAGACACTAAAAACACACCAAACACGACGCTCCACCTGGTCACAAAATACTGACATCAAGCAAGTATGTGGCCTAACATGCTTAGGGCCAAGCGAGGTTGTGCCAAGATTACCGATGTTAATGTCTTAGGAAAAGACTCTATACTGGATTAAGTCTAAGGAAAGACGCGATTCTGGATTAAGTCTTCGGAAAGACGCGGTTCTGGATTAAGTCTTAGGAAAGACCCGATTCTGGCTTATGTCTTAGGAAATTCTCGATTCCGGATTAAGTCTTAGGAAAGACTAAATTCTGGAATAAGTCTTAAGGAAAGACTCGATTCTGGATTAAGTCTTAAGGAAAGACTCGATTCTGGATTAAGTCTTGATAAAAGACTCGATTCTGGGTTAAGTCTTAGGAAAGACTCGATTCTGGATTACACCATCTTCGCCAACCAAGTGATGCAGATCCGATCTTCTACTTACACTACCTTGGTTCCAGAAGATGGGAGTAGACCGCAGAGCTCCCGTTTACAGGCGCCACCCAAGCCTGAACTACCACCCAAGCCTGAACTATCGCCCCCAGCCATCAGACGAGGGCCACAGTTAGTTTCACTCACATTTGTCACACCATGTGGTGTTATAGGCCAGAGACAGCATTTTCTTTTCAAGGCAAACGGCCTACCATAGTGTTAAAGGACAAGATAGCACCTTGCCAAAAATACATCAGTCGAAAGCAGGATTCTCAGGCTTTCTAAAAGTATAACACTTCATTATGACAATACTGCACAAATGGCTGCTATGAGGCGAGGCAGCCATCTTGAGAATTTTATCCAATAAAGGACGTTGCTATGAGGTTGAGCGGCCTGAGCTGTGGCGTAGCCTTTGCCCATTCACTCCATGAAGTGACAAATGATAACACGGAACTGCTGCATAAGACATCATTAAAAAAACTTAGTAACGTGTAGCCCAAGGGCCAATTCACAGAGTGTTGTGGGGCGTGTCTGTGTTAAAGCTAAGATATTCAGCTTTGCATTGGTGTGTGAATCGGCAAACAAGTATGCTTTCACTTGGCTACACGAAGCCGAAAACCCAATTTTGTGTTGCTTCTTTGTTTAATCGCACGAATCTGGTAAAAGGGAGAAGACCGTCAGGCGACAGTTCTGAAAAGACTTCTCAGGGATGAGCCATCATATTTCTGTCATCGACCAAGTGAAACGATCTTTTAATAAAACACTTTGAAATACCTTGATTGGTTAGGGTCTACGGCGGTTATGCTGTATTCTCTGTTTTTTTACTCCATAAAAGCAAACCTGTCAGTTCATCTTGCCTCCATCACTGTAACCCGTCAGGGCGATAACAGCTTAGCTCTGATTGGCTGTAAGCAAATCAGCGACCAATCAGAGCAAAGCTGACGGATTACAAGTGATGGAGGCAGGTTGAACTGACCGCTATGCATTTATGGAGTAAAAAGCAGAGAATGCCGCTTAACTCCTGTAGACAGTGAAGGTATTTCAAAATGTTTTATTAAAATAACATTTCACTTGGTCAATGGTACAAATATAGTGGTTTTAGCGGCTTTCATCGCTGAGAAATCAAGCCAGAAATGTCGCCCGATGGCCTTTTCCCTGTTACTGGATTTGTCCGACTGAACAAAAAACTTACAAACTTACGGGTTTCCGGCTTCGGATAGCTAAATGAAAGCACGTTTGTGAACCGATTTATACACCAGTGAGAACGAACGTCGTTTGGTTGAGATTGGACTTTTTTTTCGTGTTTTGTGTCCAGTTATGTAAAGTTGGGTCTTCCGTCCTACGCACTGAAGTTATCTACCTTGTTATATATTAGGTATATATAGCAGTCGGCCTATTCTGCCATCTATGATCTTATGTGGCAGTTCCGTGTTATCTGTATTGCGGACCACCAGAGACGTAAAATCAGTTGATTAGAAGCCGTGTAATATTCAGCGATGGTATCACAAATTACGTCAGACAGTAGCATACCGTCTCGGCCCAAACCACATTCATCTCCCCACATACATTTTTTGTCGTTCATCTTTAACGTTTAGTAAGTAGTTTCTACATAACAAATATCAGAGCCAGTGTAAAATTCATTTGGGAAGCCGAAGGTTTATGGGAATGAGAAGACCAGACACCTGACATCTTATGGGATAATTTTTTTTCTGTGAATTTATTACAATGATTACAATTTATTCGGAACGGAAGTTTTGCTCCTTCGTCTTTCTCGCATACAAGGGGTGTTTTTTTTATCTAAGAAACAGTAAAATCATTGAAACGCCGTGTTCGAGCCGAGGTGCTTTCTCTGATGTCCGCGATGACTAGGTCAGCGCTGCTCTCATCTTAGAAGCCACCTCTACAAAATCCAAGCATAAAATCCAGCGACCGTCGAATGCCTAGATCAGCCTCAGTGGTACTTAAGATTTATTTCCATTTGTTTCCGAAGTGAGCATGAATATAGCTGTGCAACAATCCAATTGTAAGTTTGTAAACATTAAATAGGGGTCAGAATCACCAGCACAACCCCTCTGGTGCATCTGTATCCACAGCTAGGCTACTGAAATAGGGTCGCTGGGGTTTCTTGTAAAAGATTTAGTAGGCCTGCTCTATCAACAGTTTAAGTAGTGGAAGAAATATTTTTAGTATGTCCAATTTCCGCGAAAACTATATTTATCACTTGGGCCTTCATCGCCGAAGTCCACAACTTTTATCTGTCATAGGCTACTGCTTGGAAAGTAGCCTCGACACTAGAGAACAAGAGTAAATCTCACGTCACCTTACTCTCGATAACGGGGACGTGCTGAAGCTGTGTCAAGATGAAGTTTCACTAAACTTTTACTGGTTTGAAAAAAATGTAAAAACATATTTAATGCCGGTTTGAGATACTTTGAATAGTAGCCTTTCAGTGGATGTAAACATTAGTCAGATGCTGTCTTTCACTCTAAGTTACTTTCAGGCATATAATGGTAATGACCTACATTTTCGCCCAAAAAGTGTATTTATAGGAGAAAATAATACTTTTGGTCCTGAAACTTACATTTTTCCAGTCGGATATCATCACACTTTCCAAGCAAATGCCTTTCTAAAATCAATAGAACTCTAAGAATCAGGAAACAATCATCCGCTTAGTCATCGATATTCGTGAATTACAAAACACTGTTTTGTTTAGTCATGTATTCCATCATGGCAGTTGTGTTCTGTACCTCGTTGGAAAAATGCGCAAATACTGACCCTGAAACCGTTATGTTAATTTAACTCGTTTTTTATAATGACCACCTGACAGCAAGGTTCGGTATTCTCCGGATATCACTGAGAGTTATCCGCCCCTGAATCCTGCTTCTCGGCACTCTTTCCTGGCTCGGTCAGTGATGTCGTAACCTGATGTTCCTCTGTAATCGGCGCTGTCGTAAATCGTTGCTGAGCTGCCTCCACCGCTTCCGTCTTCTCCAATATTTTTGACAACACTCCGTCTGTAGTCTTGAATTTGGTGTCCAGCTGCTGTATAGCTATCATGCAGACGCTCAATTCGTGAATGAAAGTAGCCCGTGACGTCATCACATCTTTACGGCATTGCTCGATTTCTCTCGCTCTCATCTCTAGGGCGTTCGTCAACTCTCGGCGAATCCGTAAAAGGTCTTGCTTCAGATTCTCATCTGTGTGGCACAAAAACCATTTTATACCATTTCTGAAGTCTTAATATGATGCTATTGGCACTGTAATTGATATCAGTGATTGTGTTGACAAGGTTGTAGTCCAGGTGTACTCGGTTAATATGATGCCATTGGCACTGTAATTGATATCAGTGATTGTGTTGACAAGGTTGTAGTCCAGGTGTACTCGGTTAATATGATGCTTTTGGCACTGTAATTGATATCAGTGATTGTGTTGACAAGGTTGTAGTCCAGGTGTACTCGGTTAATATGATGCTTTTGGCACTGTAATTGATATCAGTGATTGTGTTAACAAGGTTGTAGTCCAGGTGTACTCGGTTAATATGATGCTTTTGGCACTGTAATTGATATCAGTGATTGTGTTGACAAGGTTGTAGTTCAGGTGTACTCGGTCCAAAACTGTCATACTAAATGCAACGCCTGACACCTTGGCTAGTTTTAGTCAGTGCCTTTCATTTGAAAACAAGGAGATTCGAGTTTGACAGAAATACATCTCTAAATGAGAAAACCAGGTGAACGTAACAATGGATTTCGATGAAGAAAGCATTCTTTTAATGAATTAAGGCACACCTTGCCCGCATTGTTTAAAAAAACCCTTGCTTATTCACAGGAGGTTGCTTATTAATATCAACCAAAATTTCTAAGTGAAAAAGTGAAGAAAGTTGATAGAAAGGGCGATTCCTGTTGCTTTTATTTGGGTGTCGTTTTCTTTTAAGTTATGATCAATATTTTTAAATACATATTTTGATTTAGAAACACGCAATTTCCCGGGCCGTTTTCTGTTTTAGGAAAAAGAAATATTTACGTTTTCTGATAAACACAATGTTTTTTGTGCAAACAATAATGAAGTGAGGTTCTTTCAGGACTGTTTTAAGGAAACAATGCATGATGTTTAACAAATTACACTGATATTCAAGAGAAAACACAGTTTTATTCTTTGCAAAAAGTCCCTGCATTTTAGTAATTGCAGAAAACCTACCATCCTTATCCTCGTCTTTAACGGAAGTGGCCTCGTTGATGAACCTACGCACAATCTGTGACATGACCTCCTGTAAGACAGTAGGAGTTACGCTGTTACTAAGATTCCCCATACTCTGTGTTATATACATGTAAAACTTAATTCTGGGTAATTCAGGGCTGGAAACTTTGGTGTACTGAGACAAATATCTGCAACGGATTTCGCCGATGATAGACCCTAATTTTTCTTTTCGCACAAACTGCAATGTAAGTAAGAATTGACAGGTGCAGTGAAGTACCCCATAGCATGTTTAAGAGGCCCACGTCTTTTCAAAATGGTGAAACAGCTTGTTAACGATTCACGAATGATACACATTGCCATCCACATTTCCATTATTTAACAACCACCTCCCAGACGACTTTTGCATTGCTCACTACATTTCCCATAAAGTTTCCTTTGTTCATTACCACACTCCATTACCAACGACGTTCTCGTTGTTCATCATCAGATCACAAACGACCTTTTCATTACTTTCCACCGCGTCACCGACGACCTTTTAATTCCTCTCCACCACATTACAGGCGACCTTTTCATTATTCTCCACCACATTACAGACGAAGCTTTCATGGTTCACCACCTCATTACAGACAACCTTTTCATGGTTTTCCACCACATTACGTAGGACTTTTTCATTGCTCTCCACCACACTACAGACAACCTTTTCATTGCTTACCTTATATCTGCTGTTTCCAGAAGTGTTGTCAAATACGCCTGTCTCTGCAGGAGACTGGGGCTCTGTTTGACCTTCATCTATCTCCTCATCATCCGGCAAACTTTTCTCTGGTAAAACTTCTGGAGATATCCTCAAATTTGATCGCTGAAATAGAGAAACTGAAAGCACTTGTCTTGCCATCATTATACACCACACAGAAAAAACAGATCTCCGCAACACGAAACTAATCTCCGCTGTCATTACGTTAAAAACTTAACTGAATACTTGGGCGCATCTTTGTTTTAAAAATTACAAAAAATATTCCAGGAGGCAAGATTTTTACATACCGTGCAACAGCTCTTGAACCCAAAATTCCTTTTCTTGAGAAAACGATAGAGGAAGATGACCAAGTAAGCGATTGATTTGGGGGTGGGGAATAGATTAAGTGGCACAGGAAGCGTTAACCCAGGCTTCATGTATCCAAACAACAACTGCGTCCTGGAGAACTTCCACTCCACATCAGCGTCATCCTGAAATTGAGGACACTTTTGATGAAGAAATCAATACATGAAGTGGTCTGCGAAGAGGGCCGTGTTAGGTAGCTTATTCACAAGATTGTCTACACTTGACTTCACTGAGGCCTGGATTCGCGAAACTTACTACCATGGCAACCAGTTCGTGGCTGACGAAATGTCGCTTGAAATAGTAATTTAATGCGGGACCTGGAAGAGAATGGTTAGAATTTGTTTGTTATAATTTAATTAATTTTGTTTGTTCGTGTGTTTGCTTATCAGTCCAAAGACATATTCATCTACAAGAAATAAAATAACGAAGACACCAATTCTAGTGCATAGGTAGATGGGAGAGTCTTACAGCAATGTGTGGATGGTCGAAGATTTTCCCCTGGCTCTTTCCGGTTTTCTCCCACCATAAAGCTGACCCACCATAAAGTGAAATGTTCTTGAGTACGGCGTAAAACACCAATGAAATAAATAAATAAATAAATGAATTATAATATAGATATTTAAACTGGGAAATAAATACGTGTATATATATAAGTGATTGAGTGGAGAGAATTAAGTCCAAATAGAATTCTACTATTTCGTATATATTTGACTAGGAAGCAGGAGCTATGGCTTTCAAATAGCCATTTTCCGTTTCTAAGGAAGTTCACGAAATTGATAGGCTGAAAGTACGCTACAAAGGGGAGTTAACCCTAGGAAGATCAGCGTTCTCTTTATACCTCAGCAGCAATACCAGCTTAAGTTATTCATGATCACTTGTATTTTGAAATCGCTGACACTATTAGAGATAGGCAATACTGCTCCTTGGGTTACAAGATTTGCCTCCATATGCAGAAGGCTAGTGGGCGTCACTGGATCATTGGCGTTAACAGCAACCTGCGGATGGTCGTGGGTTTCCCCCAAGCTGTGCCCGGTTTCCACCCACCATAATGCTGGCCGCCGTCGTATAAGTGAAATATTCTTGAGTACGGTGTAAAACACCAATCAAATAAATAAATGAATAAATCATTGGCGCTAAATTGCAGTCTCCACACAGCGGGGCGATTCGTCAGGGCGTACCTGTATTTCACTGAAGGATAGACTCATCATGGCAATAAACAGGTTCAGGAGAACGAGGGCACAGCATACCATGAATACCATGTAGAGGATGTAACCGATCACTTCGGTGAAGGGGATCTCCTTGAAGGTGGAGATTTCTGGCGCGTTTCTTTCACCCATCCCAAACAGCGACCAAAATCCATACATAAAAGTGGAGCCGAGGCTGCAGCGAAAAACGTATAGACCAAAAACCAAATTGAGGATTAATACATTTGTTAGTGAAAAGAACAAGTTCTAGTGCAAAAATATTTACTAAACATGTGTTACATTCTCGTTTATGACATTATTAAACAAAGACTATAAATACCAAAAGTTGGTCCAAGATACCCACCACACAAAACTTATTTTCAAGAGTCTTTTTCTCCTTAAGGAAAAATCGGGGAAATATTGAAGACCACATTTAGGAATAACTTTTCGCACTCTTTCATATAAACTTTATGTAATATTTATGTTTACTCCACCTTTAAATAATAAACAAATCAGTATGGCAGTCGACATTAGCATCCCTCTATTACATATGCTTACACGTATTTCTGTGGACTTGGACCATCACCAAAACATAGTACACACGTGAAGTCTGCAGGAATTGAAGGGGCTATGTTTTCAGTCACACAGGTGATTTAGTCCAAGACTGCTCTGACATTTATTTTATCAAAGATTTTATTCGGCCAATGAAACCACGTCTTGCAGTGAGAGTTCCGTTTTAAAAAAATCCGGTCCACTTGTCTTGGCAATTTATCAAGGCGATGAAGTCAAACAATACCGGTCGAATACAGCTTCACGGGTTTCTTACCTTTTTGTTAGTGAATTTAGCGTATTTAGAATATCGGGTATTTCCAAACATCTTTGGTAGAGCCTAAAACTATTCGTTAGACTTCCATCCTCGGGCAAATAACACGTTTTAAATGAAACTATCTGTGACGATAGTTGGGGTCCGGCTTTACGCGGATAACATTTTGTCAAACCCATAACGTCAGAGCAATCTTGGACTATGGTATTTTAGATCTACTGTGTACATATTTGGGGAATAGCACACCATGTACAGTACTCACTTTCCGAAGGCCTCCTCCGCCGTTGTGGCAGTATGAACGGCTAATTCAACAGCCGTTCGGTTCGCTTTCCTATAGAACCAGAACAGATTGGCCAAGCTGACCATGAAGGCAAGAAAAACCAGCCCAAACAGGCCTAGGAAGCGAAAAATTTCCTGAAAGTAGAACAGTAATCGATTCATCATAGCAATAAACAGTTAATTTATTATGCTTTATTTTGCCTTATTTTTATTTCATTTATTGATTTGATTTCTGATTAACTAATTTACCTGAATTTGTATAAGTCAAGAAACTCAAGAAAATTACACTTATATGATGGCGGTCCGTTTTATGGTTGAATGAAACATGAGTGTCTGTTGTAAACCACCTACTCCCGGCAACTTACTGACAAACTTTTCCACATGTGATATGTGCACCATACTGATGAAAGACAAGTGGCCTTCAAGGAGGGTTTGACTTTGTAAGCGGTCACAACAGGCGTGGATGATGGTTTATTGACCTCAAGGCTCCACAACCCCCTGAGAGCGGTAACATTTACTAAGTCCTTGTCTATGATTGAAAGGCATGCAACTTTAACCATCGGACCAATGTCCGCTCCATAGCTCGGATTATCTACACACTTTGGGTTGTTTCATTGTCGGAAATGAAATTTTTATAAACAAATTCTCCGACGATGATGTTTCTTTTGAAATTCTTGTTTCTGTTTTGTTTAAATTCTCTAACTAATGTATATGATAAACGAATATGTTCAAAATACCTCTGCTGGACAAAGCTGCTAAATTACTTTTGTGACACGTAATATGAAATGCCAGCCATACATTTTTTGTACAAATACACTACACAGATTGTATATATACATGTCTTTAATAAAGTTTGTAATCTTGTTCTCTCCTGAGTACATTTTTGTTAACTTTTCGTCTATCTTAATTATAATACGAGTGCGTATCATGACTTCAATTAAGATCAATATCTATGTGCGTCTCAGCTGTAGCGTACCTTGAGCATTATCCCAAAGGAGATCTGAAGAGTTCCCAGTGCCTTGAAGGCGGGCAGATAGGCTGCAAAACGCATGAAGTCGAGGACATTAGCAATGGCGAAAAGCCCCTCTGCTATGATGACGGGGTCCACCACATCCCAGTAAAAGCGATCTGCAGAAATAAATGTACGTCCTTTATGTGACAATGGCGAAGGCAAACATAAATTATTTATTTATTCATTTGGTTCCTGACGCCGTATATTTTCTGGGATATTTCACTTGCTTCACAGAGACCATGTTCATTGTTATTACGACACTCCCAATTCGTTATGTAAATTGTTCGTGAGAATCAGTTAAAACCGTAGCCCAACAAATTGCTACAACTACAATTAGAATGGGATGGATTTGCATCTGGGTGCAATTTAACTCAAATCTAACAACCGCAAATTTACAGTGTGCAAATCTTGCTATAATTTTATCTGAAGTGGGCAATCTTTATTACGTGCTGTCCTTTTTCTTTCAATGTTTTCCAATAACTGAAAGAGACCTTATATGACTGAATTAGTGTTATCAGGAAAGGCCATTAACAAAAGAGCAACAAAATCATCTGTATATGTGGATTAGATATTCCGTGTGCAACTAGATCTTTAGACCACTTCCGTGGCCTATTGGTTACAGTGTCCGCCTCTAAGTCGGAATAAAATTGTGTTCAGGTCTTAACTTTAAAAATGTTGTTTGTTACTGTCCAACTTGGCGCTCAGCACGGAGAGGTTAGAGCAAGAAACAAGACTGTATGAACCGGTGTCAGTATAATGTGACTAAGTGGGGTGTCATGTCTGGTATCTTTGGTATGACATTTCAGTGACGGCAGCACTTTAGCGACTTGGACTCGCACAGTATATGTACATAAACCTAATGTCTTCTCCTCGTCGTATGATTGAAAAATTGTTAAGTACGTGAAACTCAAGGCATACATGCATATACATACAACAGACGAGTTTCGAGTTCGAACTCTTTTATCCATAAAGGGAAAAAAGGCCAGCGGTATCATGTGACCTTTCAAAAATGTTAGGCAACTATTTTTGATAACATTTATTACAACATGGGCGCCTGTTATATGTTTCATATAAATTAATTTGGACTAGACGAATGACAGAGAAAACTGAGAAGCCGAACTTTTGTGAACTTGAGAAGGTCCTAAAGAAAATAGGTGTCGTTTTTACTTCTAGACCAGAGTGTGACAGGTGATCTCTAAAGTAATGTCAATATAGGTCACCTAACATTTTTCATGACTGTTTTTTACCTTTTCACAGGTAAAATCCCTCTTATAAGAGTCTCACTCACCTGGATTGAGCCACTTGTAATGTTGCCTTGCAGTGATATCCTGGTACTCCAAAAGGTCGAAAAACGACGGAGTGTCCAAAAAATACTGTACGGCTTTATTTATCTGAAAAAGAAGTAAAAGAATCGAGTGGATAAAGCCCTTTGATGATGCTGAAAAACAAGTGTAGGGCTATTTCAGTATCCTGTATAAAACATACCTTTCTATTTTTATCATGTTGCATAACCGAGATATCTCTGCTGAAAGTAGGCAAACTCGAGCACAGCGAGTAAAAAGAAAGCACCACAATTATAACCAATCAGGCGCTAGTTATTTCTGTAACTGGAGAACACGGCTGTTTCCGCCGATGTCACGCGCACCCCGTTTCAGCAATATGAGCGTTGAGTACGAGTTACGTATGTAAATAGATAAATTTATTTACTTATTTCATTGATTGGTGTTTTACGCCGTACTCAGGAATATTTCACTATGACGGCGGCCAGCATTATGGCGGGAGGAAACCGGGCAGAGCTCGGTGGAAATCAACCACCATCCGCAGGCTGCTGACGGGCCTTCATACGTACGGGGAACATGAGCTGGACTTGAACTCACAGCAACGGCATTGGTGGGAGGCTCCTGGGTCATTGCAGGTTTATCTAACATAGCATATCTCGTGCCATCGTAAGAATTCCTAATTAAATGATAATTTATCAAGCACAGAAAGAAATGCATTCTGTGACCGTTCTTAATAACTAAGACTATATTACTTGTCTTTACTTTTAAATTTGCATGACGCAAATTCCTTTCAAGAAGTATATTTGAGCATGCTTTAGAACGCAGGACACCAACGATAAAAGGCAAAAATAGAGGCGCTCCGGACCTGGCCAATTGGATGCAAGATCGTGCAAATTCAAACGCAAAACCGTTTAACATATATTGTGACTTTTCACTTGGGTTCCTTATGCCGGTAATTTAGACAATTATCTAAAATGCTATGGCTGTTGTCTCGTTTCCTGGGACTTACCATCATTGCATTGTTTTTACTTTATTCTGCTTCAGCCATGGTGCTAGGGGGCGTGTAATTTGCTCTTATTTATGCATTTACATGAACAGTTAGAATAAAACCCTGACTGAGGTAAAATGACAAGAAGCCGTTTTTCATCCGGTTACGTGTGACCATATATCAGCCATCTCACTGATGTCGCTGCTCAGAGCTAGTCCGTTACCTCGGCGACGGCGTAGAATCTGAATCCGAAAGAGACGAAGTAGGAAATAAGCATCAAGGCGTCCACAAAGTTAAGAAAAGATGAGACATACTCCTCCCACCCGTCACGGTACAGCTCCTTCACTTCCTGCCATAGAAGACCTGCATGAAAAATTGATATCTTCATTAAGAGGATTTTACTTAACCACAGGAATCCGACAACAAGAATCATGGCAGACTTCCAGTGGGGTCAGCACATTTAAGCTTATAATACTATTGAACTAAACAGTTAACAAATAGTAAAAAATAAGACAGGAAAAGTGAAGATGCAAGTATGTCTTATAAGTACACAAGCATGGGAATTCATGTACAGCGTAAAGTGAACGAAAAGCCTTGGAATGCTTTAAAGAAACAGAAAAACTATAAGACACAGGGAGGAAAAATAGTGTTTAACATTGCATGATTGATTGGTTGATTCACTAGACAGAACCGTTTAGTCATTCATCATCCTTTCATTTATATATCTTTACGCTTTGACTGATTTTTTGATTCCTACAAGAAAGAGTTTTCGCTGTCGCATGTCTTGAATACTTTGCGTCGGTTGCTCAAGTGTATGATTGAACCAGAGTTAAACCAGACATATTTTTTTTGCACCAATACTATCCTAATATAAAAGCAATCCAACTTCATTCCCGAGTAAAGTTCATACAAGTTTACTGTTAGTAAAGCATTTTTCAACAAATGGACCCTGAACATGCGAAGAAATTGTATGTTTTGTTCTGCATTATCATTTACTTCAGAATCAAAAAAAAATTCGCCAAGAAATTTGATGGATTGTTTGATACTTCATTGATTGATTCACTGATTAACATACCTACAACCCAGACAACAATCAGATAGTGAATGGTAAGAGCATGGCCACTTCGAACGCGGAAGGACCCGTCTGCGCTAGTGCGAAGGTACTTCTGTGCAATTGTGGCATTCCACTCAACTTCCCAATCCACAGGCACTTCCGCATAAGGGGAGGTAACCGCTGTTGTAGCTAGCAACTGACTCAGCAAAATGACGTAAAACAGGACATGGGCCATAAATTTGGCGCATGGGGCTTTAATGAACTGGATGAACTGAGGACGAAAACAGAAAACATAGTCAGACACTATAACAGGCGCGACCGCTCAGCATTTGCTGTCTTCACAAGTCCGTTCCAAAACTAGTGAAAAACACAACAGTCCCTGCTGCTACGACCCAATACTTGTGAACTGTGGAAAGAACAGGAGTGCCCGGAGTCAACGACAACTTTCGCCAAGTACCTGACAAATATCCTGACTTAAAGCTTCTGCCGAAACAGAGAGAGCTGGATTTGAACACGTTAACTAACTATTCAAGGACCTGATGGTGGCAGTAAGCCAACATTAAAACCAACTGAGCAAGCCAGGCCTCCTCTGTATACAAATAACACATTTAACATTTAGCAGAAGTAGTTCTTATGGGAAAATCTACTAAACAGCAGAATGTCAATCCCAAAGCCCATACAATATACATAAATCTGAAAATTGGCACAACTGTTTTGAAACTGAATGTCTTCTTCCGAAAAGTGTTGTAACTGAAAAATTGTGTATTATTTTATTACCAGATAAACTATTTGTGTATTATTGTCTAGTGTGTGAATTTGGATATAAAAATTGATCTACCAGAAACCTTTTAACCTACCTCGAATCCTGGCAAAAATATATAGGCCAAAGCAATAAAGGGGTAGCCAAGGAGAAACCCTATACAGATGAGGAATCGTTGGAGTAACGACCCTCTGCTTAGTCTGGGAAACCCCTGGTACCACATCTTCCGAAGCCGCATCTGGCTGCTGGGATGAGCAACGAACTGAAACATAGAACTGGATTGGTTGATTGATTGATTGATTGATTGATTGATTTATTGATCGATCAAAATGAAATCAGAATGCTAGAAGTAAACCACCAGTGGTAGATACCTCACAAACCTTCTGCCTCAGCGAGGTGCGGATTTGACCATGCCACCTCATGGGCCAACGGCAAGATGATCACAACGTTTTCACCAAACAGGGTATTCGTTGCTTATTAGTCTGCTTAATGTATATAGACCATTGTAGATTCTGTATTTCAATAAAATTATTTTGACGCAGTATTTCACTCTTATTAGGCGTTTTTATACATGATCGCACGATTAGGCGCTCTACATACACCATTAACTACGGGATTTAACAGTTGTCATAACTACAAAAATATATCAGCGTACCTCTTTAACTCCGAGCTTCACAGCCAGCCGTAGTCGTCCAAGGGGAGCAAACTCGTCCTGATCAGGGCGTCCAACTTTGTCCAGGATGATGTCCAGTTCACTGTCCCCCATGACTTTGTTCAAAAGTTTCACACTGAAGGCACTCAGGGAATTGGCAAGATCACAGTACTCTTTCTAGAGGAGAAAAAATGAGCAACAATAAGATTTGTAACTTTCTCGCCGTGTTAAGAGTAATATAATAAGATCTAATATGCATTGATAAAGTATCTTATAAACTTTTACGTATCCTAAAGTTTGAACAGCGTACTTTAATACCGTTGTGATGTTATATACTGGTGATATTTAGGACAACTTAAGAAAAAAAACGCCCACAGTCGAGAAACTCCATAGCGCCGTCATCAGTTTAGCCTTCCAAATTCTCAATATTAACCACTGAGTTATGTTGTTCAGTCATTCATATTTGACTGGTTGGCGATCTGTATTTACTAAGACAAGCCCAGACATGGAAAAATTGTGTGTAGTATACATATGTGTGTGTATGCATATGCTTATTATAGTACATACATGTACATGTACATACATGATCACAGCCATTTTTTTCTGACATGTAACTCTGGACATGGTACGCCATATGAGAGAAATCCTACTCTATGCTCTATTTGGCAGATTAAATATATATATATATATATATATATATATATATATATATATATATATATATATATATATATATATATATATATATATATATATATATATATATATATATATATATTTAATCTGCCAAATAGAGCATAGAGTAGGATTTCTCTCATATGGCGTACCATGTCCAGAGTTACATGTCAGAAAAAAATGGCTGTGATCATTCGACCCGCTTCCTAAATAACTAAGGCACTGTAATATGATTTGTTATCTTTCCTTTTAAATCAACTCTACACTGCAAAAAATTGTTCATTCAAGTTCACTCTAAAAAAACTTACTTTGAAATGCTCTTCTCGTTCAGCTAGAGTCAACATTGTTTTCCTCAGAGAGAAAGTGTCTTTAATGGGATCGACACTTGACAGACTTATGTACGATTCGCTTGCCAAACCCCGGTAGGCGTTCAGACGTTCGTGAGCAAACCGGAAATAGTCCTGTCCTGATTTCTGCACGCATGTGTCACAGGGACAGGACACTGAGTGAGGCACGGAAATTCTGTGTTTTTCTATCAACAGATGGCGCACAACTTCGTATAGGTTGCGCTCTGCGGCCAGTACTAGAGGCGTTGTATTTCTTGGGAACTGTGAGTCATTGGGCAAAGGTTCGAACTTGTCTTGAGTGCCCTTCATAACTTTCATCTGGTGTCCTTTGTAAATGCGCTGACATCTCGGGTGCTTCAACATTGCCATGGCGATTTTCTCTTTGGAGAGGTTTATGGCAAACAGCAAACAGTTTTCTATGTTCTTCGTCTTGCAATGAGGTAACAAGAGTTTCACCGCCTGAAACAGACATCATCTGTCACAAGTGTCATGAGAGGTGTCGAATATATTTCACGCATTTGAATGCATTTCCTGTGTCATTTACGTGTATATAAGCGTTGTTAGAGATGATTTTTTTTGCCAAACACGAAATGTTGTATGGATGATTATTTGTTTATTTATTGGATTGGTATTTAACACCGCGCTCAAACATTGTTTTAGTTATACCTGCATGAGCGAGCTACGGCAGCGTAATGATCCAGGATCTCTCCGGGAGTAATTGGGAAGGTCTGTCAGCAACCTGCAGATGGTCGTTGGTTTCCCCGGGGCACTGCCCGGTTTCCTCCCACCATAATGCTGACCGCCGACGTATAAGTGAAATATTATTGAGTACGGCGTAAAACACCAATAAAATAAATAAATAATAAAGTAAATATACCTGCATGACGGTTGTTAACTAAACTACCGGGCAAAAGAAACGTATAACCTTGTTCAGCACCACAAGAAAGAGAAAGAAAAACAGACAGTATCAACATGATAAGCATTATATTGCAATAAACCATTTTCCAACTTCTGTTCAAAAATTCAAAGCCATATGGATATTACACTTGCTGTCAGGCCGAGTAAAGAAGGCATGGGGTAAATCTGAAAAATTACACAAATGCAAGTAAAGGGACTCCCTTAAAAAGGTGTACCTAATGTCCTATCATGTCATAAGACAGATCGTTAGTAGCGTGTGTGAGCATCCATTGCATCAATTAAAGCCAAAATACGTCTCCTCATGGAAGTCGTCAGCCGCCGGATGACGTCATCAGGAATTCTGTCCCACTCCTCAAATAAAGCCTGTTCGAGCTGTTGCCTGTTTTGTAGGGGAGGGACGCGTTGTCTCAGATGTCGATCAAGATGATCCCACAGATGCTCTAAGGGATGCATGTCTGGCGATCGTGCTGGCCAAGGCAGTACGTTGACATCAACGGTGTCCAGATAATTTAGTACAACTCTGGCGGTATGAGGTCGTGCATTGTCCTGCTGCAAAAGGATACCCCTTTGTTCTTGATGCACGAATGGCACCACAACAGGTTCCAATATTTCATCTCGGTATCTTTGGCCAGTCAGATTTCCCTGGATGATGACCAATCTCGTTCTCACCTGTCCACAAATTCCGCCCCATACAAGCACCCCACCAGCACCAAAAGGGTGGACATTCTGAATGCAGTTTTGTGCCAATCACTCTCCCCTGCGTCGATACACACAAATTCGACCATCATTTCTGAAGAGGTTATATTGGCTTTCATCAGTGAACAGCACCCTTTCCCAGTCTCGTCGCTGCCATCGACGTACAACTATGCCCAACGCAGCCTGTTTTGACGGTGTAGAGGAGTCAATGCCATTCCACGGAAGGGGCGATAGGCTCTGATACCACTCACACGGAGTCGTCGTAAGACTGTGCGTCTGCTGATGGTGTGTCCCAGTGCCGTTTCCGCCGTTGACGTCGCCGTCACAAACCGGTTACGCAGGTGGATTGTGCGGATGTACCGGTCTTCGCCAGGCGTTGTAACACTTGGCCTGCCCGATCTTGGACGATCTTGTGTCCTGCCTGTTAGGCGGTAACGACCCAACAGTCTGCTGATGGTGGCTTGACTGCAATTGAATGTTCTGGCAATGTGGTGTTGGCTGGCCCCCATGTCGGCCATACCAGTGGCTCTATCACGTTCTGCTTGTGTGAGTCTCGGCATCTCTTAGATGTTTTTTTATGGTATTGCACCCTTACCATGTGCTACATCGGTATTTATACGGCGGTCATTATCGAGAATTTTCAACAGGGCCCGAAACTCTGTTTTTCTCATTTTTCATGATGTCTCACACCAATTTCAATAAATCTCGTTAAAAAGTGACGTGTACACAGGGTGCTTATGTGCAAACGTATTCGCACAACGTTCAAACTTATTCAACTTATTTTTCCATAGAAAAAACTGCATTTAAAAGTTATACGTTTCTTTTGCCCTGTAGTATATATGAGTGGAGGATGGGTGTGCAGCCCGAGCAAAGCACAGTCGTTTTGCCAAGTTTTTTGCCAAAGCTCCCTGGCTTAAATCTAAACACACCAATTAGTTTGTGAACCGCTACGGACTTAATCCTCGACTTTTCAAAAGTCATTAGTCGCCAGCCGTCGAAAGTCGAAGTTGAAGCTGTCCCTGGTGTGTGAAGCACTTGAAATTGCTGGTCCTAGGCCAGCTCTGTAGGAATGTGATTACGTATACTCATTGAGCCTCAACCACAGCTTACTCTTGGGTCCACGCCCATTATCAAGCACGCCACACGTTCATGAATAATTATGACGTCACCCACGGCAATGGTTCTTGGTCCAGAAAATAAGCTTATAACGTGAACTAGAAATGGCATTCTGATTGCATTCTCTTTAAAATAACAATGTGTAGAGCTTGTGTTGTGACATGCCACTAACGACAGACAATTCTAACAGTGAGTATGAGTGGACGTAGGTGACAAGTTAAACGAGGCTATGATACCTGCATTCAATTTCCAATTTCCCTTGGAAAATAAAAATGGAATGTAATAAACATCTAATTCTGGTATGTACAATGGATCTTCTACCTGGCAGT
Source organism: Liolophura sinensis (assembly GCF_032854445.1). Classification (NCBI taxonomy): domain Eukaryota; kingdom Metazoa; phylum Mollusca; class Polyplacophora; order Chitonida; family Chitonidae; genus Liolophura; species Liolophura sinensis. Next base: position 11,110,109 of record NC_088306.1, read on the forward strand.
ATACGTGTTTAATATTTTTTGTCTTTCCGTGATAGGGAAAGAAAACATAAATACGAAGTACTAATCAGTAGAAAGAACTAAGTCTGAAAATACATGCACTTCATATATCATGGCAACATATATGTACATTATCAATATAATTTATTAGAACGCCCATTTTACTGTCTTACAAACATTTCACTGCATCCGATTGTGTGGACAAAACTCTCAAAAAGTATCTATCCTGATGCAACATTAAAGGTCTTTGTACCGATGCTTACTTTTTGTGTTATTTTCTCTTTAAGTGAAGGGCCTTCATGAATGGCGTGTCTCCCCTATCAACAAGCCTAACACTCGTAGCAGTCTGAAGTATATAGCACCAGTGCTTCTGGACACAGAGACTTACAACAGGACTGCACTCATTGTAAAAATTAAGAAATTTAGTGTGAAAGCATCTGATGGAACAACCTTGACAGCCTGGTTTTTGTGGTAAAAAAATTTCGAATTGTCGACCTGAAACCGTCACGCAACACAAAAAGTCCAATACAAGGCGAGATATTTAGCCGAAACAGAAACGCTCGGTACAATGTCATCCAACTAAGGATAATTAACAACGTTAAAACTGAATTATTCCTCTGATCGAAAAGGTGGCCTCACAGGAAACCCGTGATAACGCCATACCTCAATATCCTCATTTTCTACCGTCAGCTGAAGTGCTGTTCTTCCCAGCAAATCCACGCATCCAAAGTCAATCTCCTTTAAGGAATCCCGACTTTCCAGAATTTGGGTCAAAGCCGGGATATCGCTGTTCGAACAGGCCATCAGTAAATTCGACTCCATTTGAGTTTGGGCCTTCTGAAAGTTTGGAAAAATTGCACACAATTTACAGGGAAACCCAGAAATACAGAACATGTGAACCGACCATGAACGATTGGCAACAAGACAACCTGGCCATTCTGTATTTATTTATTTATTTATTTATTTATTTATTTATTTATTTATTTATTTATTTATTTATTTATTTATTTATTTATTTGTTTATTTAACTCCATACTTGAGAATTGTAAAGGTATACCATAGCGATATGTTTTATGTGTTGAGGAAACCAGAGTGCCTGAGATAAGTGCACGGATCTCGATTGTCGAGAGGTTACTGACGACATTTCCACGTGTGACGTATGGAGATATATACATCGTCACAAAGGTTCCGGCGAAGAAATCTACACATTTCCTGTGCAATTCACACCTCGTTTGTGACCGTCCTGTGGGATATCAGTAAGCCTATGTATTTTCCATTAGCACATTATTTTGATTTCATAGAGTGCATTGAGACTGAACTATTCACTCTGAGCTCATCACTTAACATAATAAAGTGTATTCCGTGACATTCGGTTAAAAAAACACAGATTTTTCTCACAGAATCTATTTTAGATTTTACACAGGCATTGTACTCCATAAAGCAACTAGTATACGATAGGTATAGAACAGTGTGACAAAACTGAACTCTGCTTTAGAAGTCCACACTTTGCACTTTCGTACACCTACAGGCAGTCTTATTTCGTACAAATAATGAGTTCTAATTTTATTCATATGATATCTCAGTTTGAATGAACAAAGTTTGGAACAATCAGGATCTTGGGAATGTTATTCGCATAAATATCATTTAAAAAGTTTGCTTTTTTTATATAGACATGCGAAATAACTGTTTCGGGTAATGATCTTGGGATTGTCTAATTGACACACCCTTAATTCATTGACGGACATGTGATATAAGAGCGACGGTAATAATGTTCATGAAAGTAATGCGACAGTGTATGATGTTCATGAAAGTAATGCGACAGTGTATGATGTTCATGAAAGTAATGCGACAGTGTATGATGTTCATGAAAGTAATGCGACAGTGTATGATGTTCATGAAAGTAATGCGACAGTGTATGATGTTCATGAAAATAATGCGTCACAGCGATGTTTACCTGAAATCCATGTGCTTGATCCATGGTAATGCTCCTGGTTTAGCGATGGTGTAACAGTTACGTTTTGCTTCCAGTACAAGGCAACACCAGTGTAAAAGTGAGAAATGTCAACGAAACTCATCCCCAGTACCAAAAACTGATCACAAGTATCAAAAAGCAATCAGGTTTAGCCGTTCAGGACCCCGTGTTATACAAGCGAGAAACTGGAAAAGAAAAAGAAATAATGCATTAGATAAGTAAGTTAATAATTAAATTAGCAATTGTGTCATTGGTTCTTATTGGAAGCGATCATAGACAAGAAACACCACTGTAGACAAGACATGCCACTATAGACAAGACACTCCAATGTAGATAAGATACACCACCGTAAACAAGACATACCACTGTAGATAAGACACACCGCTGTAGACAACGCACACCACTGTGTAGACAAGACATACCACTGTAAACGCTATATATCACTATAGACAAGACACCCCACTGTAAACACTACACATCACTCTACACAATACACACCACTGTAGATAAGACACACCACTGTAGACAAGATACGTCACTGTACGCAAGGCTCACCACTGTAGACACTACACATACATACCACTGTAGACAAGACAAACCACTGTAGTCAAGACACATTACTATAGGCAAGGTACACCACTGTAGATAAGACATGCCACTGTAGACAACACACATACCACTGTAGACAAGATTCACCATCGTAGACAAGACACACAACTGTAGACAACACACACAACTGTAGACAACATTGACCACTGTGACAAGACTCGCCATTGTTGACAAGACTCGCCATTGTAGACAAGACACACCACTGTAGTCAAGACAGACAACTGTAGACAACACAGACCACTGTTGACAAGACTTGCCATTGTAGACAAGACAAAACACTGTAGACAAGACACACCACTGTAGACAACACAAACCACTGTAGACAAACCAGAACACTGTATGCAATACAAACCGCTGCAGATAACACAGACCACTGTATATAACACAGACCACTGTAGACAACACAGACCACTGTAGACAAGACTCACCATTCTAGACAAGACACGCCACTGTAGACAAGACACACAGCTGCATACAAGACAAACCAATGACGACTTGACACACCAGCTGTACAACAAACATAGCTCCTAGTGTAGCCTCCCTGTCTTTGAATTCTCGTTCCAGCCCGATAAATGTTTATCAAAAATATGAAATATCTTTCAAAACTCTTGAAATGAAATATTTTAGAAAACTTAGCTCCAGGCATATGTAAGCAAACTTACCGATGGCATTGTTCCTTACAAAAGCTTCTGACGACAGGTGTGCACTTTTTTATGCGAAGTTTCCAGAGTCATTAGAGCAACAAAGGTGTGGTCTAAATATTATTTTCTGAGTGGTGTTCTGGCAGTGATAAGAAATCTAATATGATCTGATTTGTACATGTATACGGCCAAGGTCAAAAGTTAAAACAGCATGGAATAAAGGGTAATTGGGAAATAGATACAAAGACTGCAGTTTTGTGTGGCACGTGACTGGCTGTATTAAGTGTACGTTATGTTGTTTTCCGCACAACTCCGCAACATTTGATACACCTGTTTAAGAATATTGACAAAGGGGAGGGCACATGCAAGACTGGACATGCCTCCACAGCACCCCGAAGGTTTGGCAGAGAATTATGGATACGCCTATAGTTTTAGCCAAACCCGTGGTAGAAGCTAAGAGGCCGCAAAGTTGTAATTTGAGGAAACGACGGCGTTAGCCCAAAACTCGCTTTGAAAAAGATATTAACAATCATTCAATCAAAACACGAAAAACATCCTACATATGTGGTTGATTGATCAATAAATTTATCTGGGCTTCATTAGAAATAAGATGAACTGTAGATGTCATTAATATTAGCTACGATGTAATTAAAATCATGTACCAAGTGAAGATCCTGACCTTCCGGTTATCTGACCGTCGTCGTTTAAGTGAAAATTGTTCAGCGAAACATTGAATCTCCATCAAATTAAAAAAATAAATAGTCAAGAGGAACATATTAAGAAAAAACGGCGACGAAATTTTAATCCGTTGCCAATTCTTCTTCGATAACTGACAACAGCCGTAGCCATTGCTGTTAAGATTACACAAGTGCATTTCGGGGAGTTGGGTCAAAGATTTGGCCCCGAACTGAAGAGTGAAGGGGCACTGATTGGATATTTCTGTACTGCTATTGTGCACCTAGTTAAAATATATCAGAATTTTGTCTGTTGGATAGAACAGAAAACTTATTGCCAAGTGTTCCTACCCAATCCCCAGGAGGTTACCCAGGTAACAACTTCATTTCCAGAAACCACAGTTCAAAAAATGGTGGTCATGTTGGGTTGATTTTTTGATATCTTCCAAAAACCTACATGTGGTGATAGGGTTGACAAATTTAGTACGTAAAGAGTAATGAAATTCAATGCAATTCCTTTACCATAAAGCTGACAGCAGAAGGTTGTTGTTGAATGTGTCAAGTTTTCACATCTCCACATATCTTACCCAGTGATTACTAGTATTGGATTTCGCATCTATGAACATCGGCTCTTATTTTGTTAAAGCCATTGTATAGTTTTCCTTGCGTGAAGGTTATACGTCCAATGGCAATAAAATATCGTAGTGGAGGGTACTTTAGTTGAGATCGTGTTTCAGGTTGACTCACCTGGCTTATTAACTTAACCCCCCACCCCCCGCCTTATACATGTTTGGAATATAGACACTAGCTAACCTGGTCTGTCGCAAATAACATCTTGTGTCATGCCTATGTTAAACTCGTTCAGAACATAGTAAGTGGGCTCTATCAAGTATTAAGCTATTCCTAACTCACATGAATTTTTTGTGCGTAAAGCAATAGGAGTAATTATGCTTGGTTGTCGATCCAATTTCCGATTGAGCCAGACTCTTTGTTGGTCTCAGTGATCTTGATGTATTCCCTAAGGATTATTCTATTCATTTGTTGTTGTTTTTTTATGTCATTGTCGTAAATAACTACTCACGAATTTTGCCACTCGACGATTTTTGTGTATAGCGGTAGGAGCAAACATGCTTGGTTGTAGGTTCAAAATTGCCGCTTGATCCCGGAGTTTCCTGGCCTCATCATTGTCGTACTCAGTGTTCATGGGACCATGGTGGCAAAAAATTGTCACTGGTGGTCATCCGTGCTGTCTAAAGTGTGTTTCCAACAAACTAGTGTGCAATTATGTACGTCACAAGAAAAAAGTTCGTAATTAATTTGAGTAGGGTCGGTGGTTTACGCCGGGCACTCAGGTTGCCTCCATTTAGAAAATTATTTCTATATTTATTGGGTTGGTGTTTTACGTCTAACTGAAGATCCCAAAAAATGAAACACAGTCAAATAAATGAAATCGCCATTTACATGCTCCTGGAGCCAGAGGATCTGGAGCACAATAGACAGTCGTGCCCATCGCCTATATATACATATAGCTCGTTTATACACGATTCCGTTACACCACACAACACGACGATTCCAACAGCCCCAAGTTCCACAGGGGTGTTAGCCTTTTTGTCTCGTCTGTGTTTTGACAAAATTGACCACAGTGGTGTAAGAAATGCACTAACAAAGTACAGTGTCTACATTTGGATAAAATTGAAGAAGGCTGCCAAGCTGACGATGCCAAAGATCTTATATTCATAGTTAAAACAAACAGTCACTTATAAATAGGATATTTCGGATTTTTGGCAAAAGATTTGCTGGATATACCAAGAATAGCTCAAATTATAGCTTTTCAGTAGAAAGTAGAAGTTAATTATCATGTTACTCGCTCTATACATTTTAGGAATTTATTTACCGATTCTGGAACCGAAAAATGTAAAAGTGTTTCATAACTAAGGATTCATTCTATCACTTAACCAGTTTTTAAAAAAATACAAATTAAGAGGGTTCGACTGGTTTCTGTGTACTCTCTATGGATTAGAAAACGGTGTAGAGGTGAGGTAAATACTTTGTGAATGCTAATGACTGGGGGTATTCTTAAATAATGGCAACAATTTGATTGAATTTGACATGTGCCGTGGGATGTTTTTGTCTCTTTTAAATAAAGTACGCAGCATTATTCTCATGCTGTCCAGATATGGTTTTCATAATTCATTCTCCGTTAAACAGTTAACAAAACACTGATAATGATTGAGGTTCTACTGTGGTTTTATAGAACACGGGTAACATTCAGTTGTCTGTTTTCAGGATTCTTGGGACAAATCACACGTTTTATCTATATTTTACACGTGACATTTCCATCAACGCTGATTGGATGATGTACACAACAATATCCAGATAGCCCGCCCAAGGGCCAAATCTGCGCCCGGCTCATTTGTGTCAGGATATTTTGTCGCCGAAAATTAAACAAGCTAAACCTTTATAACCAGTTTTCCAGAGTCTGAGTACTGGAAGAACTTTCGACATTTGTGTTACCATGATCAAGAAATCCCATTGTCAACAAGATTGTTGTCCACGTGCGCTGAGCTCAATATGAGATCGTGTGCTTGAATCAAGGGTCCATACTTATCAAAGACCGACCACTTAAGCCAAAAATAACACAGCTACAAATACTTTTTTGACTCTAGAATGTTTCAACTTTCTACACTGCTCTTTCCTTTGACCAATGTACCAACCACAATTTGTTCAGGGTTTGTTTTTTTAAACACTTTCACTTTATAACTTAAATCTTCAGTTGCTTAATAAATACAAGGCAAGAACCATATGGTCAGGTTGCTGCTTTACATCAGGAGATTTGTCGAGACGCGGTGATTTCCAGCTGGCTATGTGCGATTTCCATCACTCATACACTTGTGCTAGATTTCGTAAAACAGACTATGTGCAGGAGACAAAACTGATTTTCTTCCAAATAAAAGATCAGGTATAACTCGGTTCTGGCGTTCTATTTTGACCATGTGTAAAAGTTTTCGCCTCTCGTCAAACCGCTGTAGCATAAGTGAAATATTCTTAGGTACGGCGTAAAACACTGGTCAAATAAATGAATAATTCTTGTCAAAGTGACTAAGTTTAATTCGACAGGCCATGATGGTCGCTATATAAGTGAAATGTTTTTTTTTTAGTTCAACGTAATCTAATGCAAATTTAATAAATAGATCAACCTCCCATCAAGGAGGTCGGTGTTAGTTCAAATCCAGCTCATGCTGGCTTCCTCTCCGGCCTTAAGTGAGAAGGTCTTCCAGCAATCTGTGGATGGTCGTGGGTTTCCCCCAGGCTCTGTCCGGTTTCTTCCCACCATAATGCTGGCCAACGTCGTACAAGTGAAATAGTCTTGTGTACAGCGTGAAACACCAAACACCAATGAAATAAGCAAATCAATCAATAAATCAACCAATCATTCTAGAAACCTTGATTTTTTTCACACGTCGCGTAAGATCAACGCATTTATGTGTAGATAAATCAACATGTAGTGCGTTGAAACACCAAGTAATGATTTACAGCATTTATTGTAAAAAAAAAAAAATTCGGAAGCCACTGACAACCACACATAAAATGAATCATGGCACAATTGATGAGACAAACAATTCAGCGTGAAAGTTAAAATATTAAAATATTTCAAGGATAAAATTGAACATGGTATTGAAGTAAATTGAACGAAATTTTCTATCAGCATATACCAATGATTAACATTATTTGACACACTCTTGCGTATTTGCAGAAAGGTGTGAACTTTATATTACAGATTATTTTGAAATATAATCAGGTATAATCTTCCATATATTACATGGACAGAACAAGCTTAATGGCGATAACAAAAATGTCGAAAAAAACCTTTTTACCCCTTATTCTGAGGACTTTTTTCAGCTGAAAAATGGCTTTGAAAGCTTTTCTGACTGTGTTTGAGATTACTGGGAAGCAAAGAATTGAAATTTAAGTGTTTCATAACTAAGGATTCATTCTATCACTAAACCAGTTTTAAAAAAAATACAAATTAAGACCATTCGACTGGTTTCTGTGTACTCTCTATCGATCAGAAAACGGTGAGACTCTTCGATACAAATAACCGCGGTGCCCAATTACAGTGGAAATATTGAACTAGACAGTCGAATTTTTAAATATTTCATGTATATATATTTTTTAAAATAATTTTTCAAGTAGTTCGCACAGATTGTTCGACTGATTTGTACTATAAATCACCAATCAGGATTTTAAAAGTTACAAGTACCTTTATCAAGTTGGAAAATATCAGTGCAATCTGTTACAATCTGTGCAATCGTTACAGTGCAAGTAACGACTAGCCGCATATAAGCAAAGTAATGCAGTCATATTATATATAAATAAATAATATGCTGTCAAGCGTGATATTGCTTCCTAACAATTTGAATGATGCGTCGTAAAATCAATTTTCGGAAAAAAGCTTTTGATAAACAGAACACCATCTATACAAAAAGGAAATATAAATGAAACATTTTTAATCAAAACAGTTTACAGTTATTATTGATCTGATATACATCTACTGAGTGTCAGGCAAGGCTTTGGTACCTCAAGTTACATTTATCTAATTCAGTTTCAAGAAACGATTATAGTGGTTAAAGTGCAATCGAATGACAATAGGAAAATGGGATCTACTCTGTTGTGTGTTGCTTCTGGCTTCCGATTCAAATCCCAGTATTATTCACGGGTTGGAAGTCAAATGGATCCACTAAAATGTTCTCCGTTTCAGACCAGTTATCTCCCTTGTCTCACACTGACTAGGACATTTCTGCCTGCCCTGTGTTCGGCAAAGTACCTGTGTTTAATAACGTAACTATTTTAAAAGCAAGGACTTAGGACTTTAACTGGCCCAGCCTTGATTTTAGCATTGGAAAAATAGTTCTATACATGGACAACAATGCGAAAATTATACCTGAAAATGATAGATTCTTTGTTTCACAAAGATCATTCCTGTTCTAATAATGTTTTGTATTTAACTCTGTCTGACAGCCGCTGTCTCTCGTGGAAAATAGTTATTTCAGACTGCATTGGAGTCATAGAGGTGCCTTTACTCTGCGTGGAACACTGACAGGTCTTACCAACATCATAAAACCGTACCCCAGCTGTTCTCTTTTTCACACAGTTCACAACACAAGGGCACGCTGTCAAAATTCCCAACAAAATGGCAGCAGCTGGTAACATGATACACAAAAACGAGGTACTGTGATAAAACGGCCACACAACGTTGCTCGTCCAGTCAGCTATCGCCGTCATGACCACATGGCATGCGGCGAGAAAAAGCGCGGCGAAGTTCATTGTTGATTGCGTAAAGCGCCTCTCGCGCCAGTTTAGGGTGTTGCGGATTCCTGGAATGGTAGAAAACGCTACCACGCATACAGCCACGGTGGCTAATAGTCCTAAAAGTAGCCCGGCTTCCCCTTTCCAGTTCATCCATTCGGAAACAGTCTTCGTGGAAGATTTTGTGACATTACAGCGTCGGTCGTCGCTCAGCGTCTCGTACAACGCAGGGAAATAAGTATTGTTTGTAAGGAGAACGGACATCAGTACATGCATGCCCATTAGAACCCAGCTGAACATTCCGAACTGTGTCTTTGACGAACTCCACTTTTTAAACCAGGTCGGTGACTTTCGCGAGCCCCCTACAGATGCCCGCACAAGCGTCCCTAAAGGGCCGGGAATTTGCGCTAAGCCCATGAGAGAAATCGCCGTAAGACAGAGAGGCTTGTTGATAACTTTTAAAAATAATTGATTCCAACTTTCAGTCCGTCTCTCAGCAAAGATCATGAGAATCACGTAGATTAACCACAGATTGAAAATTGCCACCGTGACGAACGCAGCTCCTCGCCATTCCGGAAACAGCCGCAGGTTATAATTTTCTATCTCCCGGGCGGCTTTCAGGGAGCCAGTGTCGACGGGATGAAACCCCATATTCGTAGCCAGTCTTGACACAATATCTTTGGCTTCCATGTCACTACCGGCTATCAGCACCCGGCTGTTGTCCCGCATTGCATTGCGCTTCATCTCACACGCTGGAATTGTGTTAAAAGCCTTGACCACGCGCGCAGCCGGAAACAGCGTAGATAGATACTCGGCGTAAGACTGGTCCTTTGATTTTGTGGTGGCTAATCTATTGGAAACATCCACGAGAATTTTCGACGAAAAAAGCGTCCTGTGTGAAAACAGCGTGTCTTTGTAATTCTCGGCATGAATCGCCAATATTATTATGTTGCATTGCTCGATGCACTCCGCCACTGAGGTTATGTTGAAGTTGCAGAAGCATTGGTCCACCAACAGATTTCGCATCTCCGGCTGCCGACTGCCAATGATGACGTCATATCCGCTGCACAAGAGGCGATTCGTCACCGCTGCTGCGAAACTTCCAGTACCCACAATCCCCACTCGCTTGATTGGTCGATTCTGAGGTTTCATTTTGTCCTCGTTTAATCCTAGACTGAAATCATCTGGCTGCAAAGACAAGACCATCAAAATCGTGAATAACAGTGGTTTGTACAATATAATTAAGGCGTATATAATATACAGTCACATATATGATACCCCATTTATTTCACTGCTAAACGGACCAACAATGTCCGTTATATTTTATGACCTACAGTAATGCCCTCGAGTGTTCGAATCATGCTAGCTCGACAGCAGCTTCAGGTGAGGAGGTTTGTCAGTCAACAGGCAACGGGAAGTGATTTCTCTGGGACTATTTCAGCTTGTCAACTATCATACACTTGAAAGATTCTTAAGTAAGGCGTTAAACACAATTCATAGTACTAAAGTGAGAAAGTCCTCGTTTATGCAAGACAAAACAAAGGTTTACGGCCGCTACGACAGTAACTACAATATACAACACTATCAAGCTAAAACATCTGTATCAATGCACGTGCCAGAGGTCGTAGGGAAATATCCTTGTGAAAACATAAAATTTAAATCAAATTAAAATGTAAAACACGTAAATACATGTAAACAAATCTTGCCTAACCGAAGTTTGTTTCGTGACAAATTGGGCCCTGGAGGTTGTCACATCAAATTAATGAACAACACAATAATCAGATAAAGAAAATGTCTAAAAAGTTATAATTCTTCATACACACAGTGTGCCTACAGCAATAGAATACATAGCAGTTACCGAACCGTTACAATAAACGTTCAGACTCACGCTCGATAAAGACGAAAAATAAAATAGTCTTCAACACTCGAATGAAACAGAAACGCTGAACAACAGTCTGGTTAACCCCTTACACTTCAACCCAGCTGACATATAACGATATAAGTTCATCAATGCTAACCCTAGGTTTGAACTTTAGGTCCACATTTAACAAAAAAATAAATAAATGTGTCATACAGATTAAACAAAACAGTAAATCTCGTTACGTGGATATGTATATATTAAAGAATTTCTGACGCCACTCGTCAAAGTGGTTGAGAGAATGAGTTGAAACGCTGCTGAAGACACTTTGGTGAGTGTCCGAAAGTCAGAAATTTTTCAAGATCAATACATAATGAGCGGATGCCAATGCTTTGTTTAATCTACTAATACCTGGCAGGTTCAAAGTATTCATTCAGAAATTTAATTTAATGAATTGGCTTTCAGTGATATAATTTGGACGAGAAAGGGATATTGTACGCCAACAAAAGAACACCGAGCACCCGAGACGCGTGGAGCAGCACAAGCTGATTAAATGGTTTAACACTCGCATAAATCAAGGCGGATTTCATTGTTTGGCATACGTGATGATGCGGGTATTTAAGCGCCTTTACACCGAAGCGTGCGTCACTGGGGCTAAGTGTAACAATAAGCTGATTGTAGATAAGTGTTATTTGACATGGCAAAAGACAAGGCGATACACGTAGTTTTATAGATCAGACAGGGTATATTTGTTTGCTAGCTAGAGAAGTGCCTGTAATACGTTACGACGACTTTGCTTGTTCAGACAGATGTAAAATCAAAGGTTACGTACGTTTTGACTTTGTTTACAACAGATTTTGATGCCATGAAATCGGGTGAGTGTAAAATACTATAAAAAGACTTACAGCAGAGATAGCAAAGCCAGGTCGGCGACGAAAGAGTGATAATTTTAATGTTTTGTTTTGTTTTTGTTTTGTTTTGTTTTTTTGTTTTTGTTTTTTTTTTTGTTTTTTTGTTTTTTTATTAATTTGTCATTTTTTCCCCTGGGATTCTGGTGAGAAATTACACCTGTCCACGTACTACGGTTGTATCCTTAATTATTACGTAGGCCTGTTTGAATTTTAAGCATCGTAGAATACACCTTGTCGAATACTGACATGAATAGTCAAAACAAACGCCCTATTGCACATGATGACGTAAATAATAAAGTGATCGTGCTTCATCTGTTTTTAAAGTCATGATCAGACTTCAGTTCTCAACCTGTAGTCGAAGGCTCTGCGTTATGTCTTCATCGACACGGCTCTTCGGTTTTCCTCCCACCATAATGCTGGCCTATGCCGTAGAAGTGAAATATTTATGAGTAGGGTGAAAAACGCCAATCAAATAAATAAATCAAATCATCGACAATGAGTTAATTTCAAGTATATACTGCAATATGCTACTCGACCTGTGACAAATATTCCATATGAACACAAACCACATATGCTGTTGATGTCAACATACCAAAAATAGACATCAAGGTTAAACCTTTTATGTCGGATGATGGGTTGTATGCAAGCTTCAAACCATGCAGACAAATAGATACGCACATCGTAGACATGAAATATCCCTGAGTATTGTAAAATAATCTAAACAAATGAGTGAAAATAACATATAATAAAGGTACGAAGTTGATAGTGAAGTTGGAAGTTGTTGACATGAGATCATATACACATACATTAGTAATTCAACGAAATGCAAACTTCTTCCTAACAGACTGGGTAATAACTGAGACCCGTTTGAAGATAAATATGTGTAACATTTTCCAGCCTTTTGCAACTCGAATTCAAAAACTGATTAAGTCTCCACCAGATTTTCTAAAGAAGGATCTGATTGACATATTTGAATAGTTTAGAATGTCGAAATCCCTGCATTTCTTAATTCCTTAAGTCGTTAACCCGTTTTCATGAAATGATATATAAAAACATCAAAAATAATCAGCTTAAACATATAGGTCACATTCACTGAAAATTTAAAAGGATTCTTCACCTTACAGAGAGGGTAGCGCATCTTCTATCAGCGAGACGCGATAAAAGCAATCGTTGACTTGAAGGAGATAAGTTCAATTTTTCACTCTACACCAAGAAGCCCAAAACGTCTTCTATAGCTTGCCCCGATCTATACATCAATGAGGACGAGTCCGTGTCCGCATTTGATATATCCCGGTGGACTTCCTCTTTTGGTATTATCGCGGCCGGGGTGCGCATGTGCTTCGCAGGGAAGTGATGGTAAGCGAGCCAGCCAGCGTGTGGGGACACCACAGAGTGTTTGCATTGTTCCCGCAATTTTCTCCACAGGTTTCCCACCCGGAAAAGACGCACCTTATACAACACATCTCCTAACTTATGAATCTCACTTCTGCTTAACTAGATTGGTGGCGGGTAAAACAAGGTCTATATTTATCGTTGTCTTCACTAGATGTTATGTCCCGTGTAGAGAGAACACGACTTGACAATTACAGGCGGAGTCAGCCACAAGTTCATTAATCCACACGGTACGCATCTTTTAAAGTGAAAGACAACTACTAATGAATGAAGCGTCAGCAGATATGTAGGGCGTCGCAAACACTTTTTGCTCTCCAAACCGAGTATTTGATGATGGAACAGCCAGTTTGCATACAAGAATGTCCGATAAAGTGAGAAGTGAATAGCCGCTTATGCCGCACAACATTTAAATATGGTCCATAACGTCTACCTTATATAGGATTCCAGCACATGGTCTTATTTACAGGTGTTATTCGGGCAAACACAATGTTCTGCACACAAAAGCAAAAGCGAAATATCCTCTCCCCATCTCGATCGGCATATATTCAAGGCAGCTTGGAACATTTCACATAAAAGACATCATACAGGTTCCAGAAGTGTAGTTTACATTAGATATTGTTATGAATGAATGAACGAATGCGTAGGGTTTAATGTCGTACTTAACAATTTTCCAGTCATATGACGCGAGGAGTCATTAGGTGTGTGTACATATACTGTATCGCCAAGGTGAAGAAGCGACTGAAGTATCATACCGAAGACACCAGACATGACACCCCAACCATTCACATTGTACTGGCAGGGCCATCAAGTCCTGTTTCCTTGCTCTAACCTCTCGATGACGCAGCAACGAGTGCCATTTTTAAAGTCTTTGGTATGATTCGACCCGGTTTGATCCCGGAACTCTCCCGAAGTCGCTGTATTGTTAAGATTTATTGACTTTATCCATTATATCAAAGTGTTTCGTGATATATTCAATACCTCATCACTTAGGATGGTCCTATTTATGACATGTTATGATCTGTAGATGCTAGTTTCTATTAACTAGCAGAGTTGCTATTAACACAGCCTGTCAGAACCACAGAAATGAACGACACCACAGGCTTATATAAAGTTACTTGTCTTACTTACAGTCTGTTTCCAAATAATCATACCGCATTACGCGCTCTCTTCCATTGTCTCTATAATTATAACCCAATTCATAACAGAAAGAAAGCCGTATTTTTAACTTGTCCGGACCCTATATTTAATTTGTCACAGCGGGTTCTTTTTCCTTTCCCTGCTATTTATATCACTTGCCTGTGAACATTGCTCGTTAAGGAAGTCACTAAAACCTCTATAATTTACGTGCAAACTATCACATTTTATTTAAAGCCATTAAGTGGGATAATTGATTCAATAGAGATCGATAAAAATATATAGGCCCAGTATAGATTGGTATAGTATATGATGAACTAGATGGAAGTTAGATAGACTATGTATTTTTAACATCTAACAGAATGTCTTCCACTGATGTTCCCTTGTAAGTAGCATATTCCTATTGAAAATGGTTTCTTTTGACGAGATATTTCCCGCTCAACCTCCGTATACACTGATGCCGAGCTGTCCAGTGTTTGGTCTACCGAGTAACGAGAGAATTTGCAGCAGTCACTGATTTAATTGGGGGGGGGGGGGGGTTTCGAGTTCGATATCTTTTGTCGTTAACGGTAAAAACACTTCTACTGTGGTCGAAATTGTCTTACTGGTCACCTCTCTCACCTTTTCCTAGAGGCACAAATGACACCGCTTTCCTTCAGAGATCACAAACGTTCAGCTTCTCAATTTTTTCTGTCATTAGTCAACTCTAAATTCCTTGTGACACTTCCTTCAGACGCCCGTGTTATAGTGAAGGTTATCAAAACTAGTTACAGTTTTTTTACCTTCAACTTCGTACTCGAATCTCCCCCAATGAAAGACGAGATAGCTGTTTAATGGTCACGTGTAACGGCCTCGTGTCAATTTACCCCAGTCAAGGGTTTATTCTTACTGTGTATTTAAATGATTAAATAGTACCACACCCCTCGAACTATGGATTAATAGAGACCGAAGTGCTACGAGGAGAAACCATCGTTATGTGAATGAGAAAGGATATTAAAGTTAAGTTGAACCCTTGCGGGGAAAAGCAGTAAACTAAATCTTCCAATCGGGTTAAGGCGTCTCTACAGGTTAATTATGCACGATTACCTATTTACACACCCTAATGAATGACTGGGCAACAAAATGCTATCAAGAAACAAACAAACGTACATTGGAAGGAAATAATGATACTTCAAGCGTTTTTGCAACAAACATGTTTTTGTGTATATTTATGCACCATTGAAATTCTGTCTCAAAAGATGGGAAATCTGTTTTTTGATGTTCGTATGTCATTCTCATTTGATTCTCTATTTAAATGATATGACAGGTCACATTTATCCCTCCATTTATAGGCGACAGGGGCACCCCAACCAGACATGACACCCCAACCATGTTAAAATGTTAAAATCAGCATATAACCATGGCAGAAACGTCTTTCAAACTATACGTCCTAACAAACAGATGGATATATAGATGCTATGATTTGAATCTACTGCGAGTTAAAGATGATTGGAATTTTCCGCATGAGATTTGATGGATTCGTTCCGGAGAAGTGAGAAAGCGCAGCGGGAATTCTCGCGGTCCGTCTTCATGAACATCTATATAGTCAAGCATTCTTCTCCACCAAGATAAGCGGCGACACCTCGCCTATATACGAGATAGTAGGCCTATTTGAAGGACAAATAAATGGCAATCCGATATGTAAAAAGACAACTTTGTGGAATCAAGCAGCCTTACACTCCTAATTAATCTCCTAATTTTAACAGAAAGTCTGTTGCCTGAGTGGTGCCAGAATGTATTTTGTTATTATACCTAGTCGCTTTCCTCCAACCACAATGACGGGCGCCGTCGTATAAGTGAAGTATTCATGAGTATACGGCGTGAAACACCAATCAAATAAATAAAATATAATCATGGCATTCGCAGATGATTTGAGTAAAAGAATAAGAATTCAGATTAAGAAAAGTTTATAAGAACGATCCGTTTCAAACCTGCGCTGGATAAGGACACTGGATGTAGTCGAAAATATGAGGAAAGTTTTGTTCATCGGTGTTCGGACAAAATTTCCGCCAAAATCTAGTGGCACAAAAAACTGTTTTGTTTGCTTTTTTTTATTATTTATTTTTCTTTTTTGATGTTTTTCTTTTTTTTCTTTTTTTTTTTGATTTTTCAGGACACGTTAATTTAAACATGACAAGCCAGTAATCAAGCTAATTTCAAATCCTAAGTATGACGTAGACCTACATTTGACTTGACATATATTTGTTATGATCTCTGAAAACAAAGCCGTAAACAAAAATGTTATGTCCTGAGGGAGACTTCTTATATTTGCTATTTTATAAGTACAGCCTTTATACTAATCACGGCCATGATTTAAAATGAAACTTTGCGGTGGTCTTTGTTCTTGCGTAACACGTGCTATACGCTGGTCAGAGTGAAATCAAACAAGCAGACGACTGCATGGCTGAAGGTCACGTGACGCATATATTCACACATAGACACGCGTGAAGACCGTGTTTGTGTAGGCCGACATGAGTTTGCATAAAGCTGATATGCATTTGGATCACTACATGTGGCCATACCACACGAGGCCACTCTAATCTTTTTTCCGAGGCTGGCTTTTTTGTTTGTTTGTATTTCTTTTAATTCAAGCCATGTAGACATATACGCCGCTGATGTTGTGACGTCATCAGTGAGTCCCTTTATCCCCAAGATTACCCCTTCAGTTTCTGATCAAGCAGAGAGTAATCGTGTAAACAGGCATGCTGAACATCGGCGGAAACTTGTAAAACAAGAATTATTCAGGCGATTATATACATACCGTGACACGCTGCCGGCTTCGGGATATTAATCTGATTGGTTGAATCATGCAATGGGACGCCATTTCCTTTCGTAAGGAATTGAACAAGTGCCATTCCACTGCCGCTAACACATGTACATTGTGTGTCTGCATGGTGCCGGAGTGACGTGGGTGGGGTTGGATGATGTAAATATTAATGAAAGAAACATTGACTCAGACTATTAGGATTAAATGAAATACTGAAAATTATTAACCATGCAATCAAAAACTTTTATAATGATATAGATAATTCGGTACGTGTTATTAGAATCCACTGATAGATCTGGTTTCGTTTTTCTGTAAAAAAAAAAAAAAAAAAAAATCCGATATTTTCCCAATCTACCCTTCTGATTTTTGTCGTGTTAATGACATCACAGATTACATCTTTTCAATATCTGAGTAGGACTAAATGATAGAAAAATTTAACGCCCCAAAAAGTATGCATTAAATGTTATATAATGATTGGTATCCAAACAATCCATCGCAAATTCTCCGCACAGGTCTACATTTAATCATTTGTTGTGTCGTCGCTACTTTAAGCTGTCTGATGTACGTGTTACGTGTATCATGGATTTTGTCGACCACACGTTAAAGATCACAGGGGAGTGAAACTATTCGAATTAACAAGCATTCCGAACACATGCCATTGGCTAACCGATCTGGGAAATTTTGAAGGTTCACACATTACATCTTTTTCATGCTAAATACTGGGCTTAAGTATATGCAAACGAAAGAAAAATATTAACATGTCAAAAATATACGCTGAATGTTTTGCATCCAAAGTTCTCGGTAATCAAGGCCTATGTATTCATTTGTTGTGCCATTGCTGATTTAATCCGGGGGATGTGCGTGCCACCATGGATTGCGTGTAACAAAAGTTAGACAGCATATGTAAGAGAAACTTTACGAAAAACCAAGAAACCTGACCATATGTGTATCTAGCTAAATGAAGACGTTACAACAAATCCTGCTAAGCGATGAAGGGATTTCCAGGATGATCACATTGTACACACACACCGCAAGACTGGTTTCCGCCAAACCAATAGGTTCTAACCATAACACCCCCACGAAAGGTTGCACAAATGTAATGTCAGGATAGTCACAGCAAAAGCTGCACAAATATAATGTCAGGATTGTCACAGCAAAAGCTGCACAAATGTAATATCAGAATATTCACGACAAAAGCTGCACAAATGTAATGTCAGGATTGTCACAGCAAAAGCTGCACAAATGTAATGTCAAGGATTGTCACAGCAAAAGCTGCACAAATGTAATATCAGAATAGTCACGACAAAAGCTGCACAAATGTAATGTCAAGGATTCTCAAAGCAAAAGCTGCACAAATGTAATGTCAGGATTGTCACAGCAAAAGTTGCACAAATGTAATATCAGAATAGTCACGACAAAAGCTGCACAAATGTAATGTCAAGGATTCTCAAACAAAAGCTGCACAAATGTAATGTCAAGGATTGTCACAGCAAAAGCTGCACAAATGTAATGTCAGGATTGTCACAGCAAAAGCTGCACAAATGTAATGTCAGGATAGTCACAGCAAAAGCTGCACAAATGTAATGTCAAGGATTGTCACAACGAAAGTTGCACAAATGTAATATCAGAATAGTCACGACAAAAGCTGCACAAATGTAATGTCAAGGATTCTCAAAGCAAAAGCTGCACAAATGTAATGTCAGGATTGTCACAGCAAAAGTTGCACAAATGTAATGCCAAGGATTCTCAAAGCAAAAGCTGCACAAATGTAATGTCAAGGATTCTCAAAGCAAAAGCTGCACAAATGTAATGTCAGGATAGTCACAGCAAAAGCTGCACAAATGTAATGTCAAGGATTGTCACAACAAAAGTTGCACAAATGTAATATCAGTATAGTTATGGCAAAAGCTGCACAAATGTAATGTCAAGGATTGTCACAAAAAAGCTGGACAAATGTAATGTCAAGGATTCTCTAAGCAAAAGCTGCACAAATGTAATGTCAGGATTGTCACAGCAAAATCTGCACAAATGTAATGTCAAGGATTGTCACAGCAAAAGCTGCACAAATGTAATGTCAGGATAGTCACAGCAAAAGCTGCACAAGTGTAATGTCAAGGATTGTCACAGCAAAAGCTGCACAAATGTAATGTCAAGGATTGTCACAGCAAAAGTTGCACAAATGTAATATCAGAATAGTCACGACAAAAGCTGCACAAATGTAATGTCAAGGATTCTCAAAGCAAAAGCTGCACAAATGTAATGTCAGGATTGTCACAGCAAAAGCTGCACAAATGTAATATCAGAATAGTCACGACAAAAGCTGCACAAATGTAATGTCAAGGATTGTCACAACAAAAGTTGCACAAATGTAATATCAGTATAGTCATGGCAAAAGCTGCACAAATGTAATGTCAAGGATTGTCACAAAAAAGCTGGACAAATGTAATGTCAAGGATTGTAACAGCAAAAGCTGCACAAATGTAATGTCGGGATTGTCACAGCAAAAACTGTACACATGTATTGTCGGGATTTTATAGGAAAAGGAAAAGTGCCCTATGCATTTATATGCATTTCACTAGAAACCCATAATCGCTAGACACAATTCCAAAACGATAAAAGCAATTTCGCGTGGAAAGTAGACAGGCCTACACGGGTATTAAATCATATAAAGTATGTACATAACATTTTAACATTTCCTTTCCACATAGTCGTGAATCCAGTATTTTATATGCACTGTTGCTTAACGCCATAGTCAAAACGTTTTCACATATGGCGGTAGTCAGTTTTATGGGTGAAGGTAACCGGGGTGCCGGCGAAAACCACCCGACCTTTGGCAAGTTACTGACGAGCTTTCTCACATGTGACGTAGGTCTACAGACATGAGCCCAATATTGGTGAAAGACAGGTTTTCACGAGCGTCGTCGACCGCGTATATTTTTTCAAAGGTCCCACTCTTTGTGACAGTGAGAGGATCAACATATTCTGTGTCGATGGTCGGGCTTAAACCTGCACCTCGCGATTGAAAGGCATGATATTTAAAACACCACTGGTGGAAGTCAAACGTCACACTCCAATGCATGCTTAAAATCTTGAGCCATATATAAGGGAATGTGTATGCCACCGATATTTGCTGGGTTTTTTTACTGTGTACTTGTAAACGGCAATGTGTTCGTGCAGTGAGTACCCCCAACAGGACAATGAGTACCATTGTACACATATGTGTAGCTCAAGATGTAAACAGGATGTAAAACGCGATGTATCATAGGAACACAATTTGGTACACATTAAGAGTATAGTGGCATGAATATGGTGTACATAAGGTATACACATTAGTGTTTCTTTGCACATTTGTTACAATTAATGTGTACCTGTGGTACACAGCTTATGTATCTTTTTTTACACACTACTTTTAGAGAGTACAACCGTGAGCGACAAAAATACATGCAACCATATTAACCATATTAAGTAGATACAAAAATAAATTTGTACATAAACCTAAAGATATAACAAGGTGAAAAAAAAATAAGATTCGAGCTTAAAATTACAAAAAGATAATACATGCATACAAATCTTACCAAACCCATGACTATGGATTACCGAGGTCTTCAATCAGTGATCACCCTGGAATGTTTTCCGTTCGAAAGCCAGTTGTCTATACATGAGAATATACGGCAAAAACAATCGCTACTTAAGTAGTCCGTTTGCCCACGTGACGCATCAACACCACGTGACGTCGCTCGTGCGGCGCAGAGCTATAAAGATCAACGTCAAAGAAAGCAGACGTGATAAAGAAAAACAAATATCTCATAGCTGCCTGGCGATATATGCGTGCACAAAAAATGCGTAAGCCGACAAAAAAGGCTGCATGTCATTGTGAAAAACACCCAGATACAGAGGAGTTCATAAATGAATTACAATAGAGAGTTTACAGGGAGTATGTTGAGTGGTAGAGAAGACTGACGCCGCGAACACCGATTATTTTGTTATAGACGTTAATAAGAAGTTCTATGCGTATACAGTAGCAATAATTCCCAGCCATGAGATGGACATTGTGTAACATTTATAAACAATTCATTTAAATAATACTATATGGGTTTTTTTTTAAATAAGAAATTTTAAAAAAATATGCAGGATTGTTTATCTGGGAGATGCTGAACTTCTCGTTAGCAGTTCTTGTACTGCCTGACAAACGTAAATGTACAAGTTTTCCACACCTGTAATTTTTTACTCTGACTGTCTGTATGTTCAGAAATTCGACGGAAGGCTTCCTCTTTCTGAGCGTCTTGCAACCATCTCCGCCTCTGTTCCTATATAAGTGGATCCCCAAGATTTCCCACGGCGGGGTGGTGAACTAGTAATAGGTGGCTCCGGCGTTTAAAAATTACATATACATTGGAATGGCAAACTCATCCCGAATATCGGAGATATTGGAAAACCAGTGTATAAAGCACGTAGTCTGTTCTGAATTTTAGCTCAGATTCTGCGATTTGGCAACACGATGATAGGGCCTATCAGCAATTTGCAAAAATGGTGTCCAGTTTTTCAATGGTTATTGAGGTGGCTATGCTAGCATACCGAGTAGTATGACTACCGTATCAGACCCGACCTTTCCATCTTCGGAAAACTAGAAAGACGGGTCAAATAAAAAATAACAGACAATAAAACTACGTCATAACCGTGAGACTCGGATTAACAAAAACGTCGTCTCTACCGCGCACTGACCCCTTGCCATCGAGCTATCGATTGTCAAACTGACGACAATACATGCACCCATATACCTTAGTTTTTTATACAGCTCAGTTACCTATGCATATTTGTATGTCTAGACGCAAATAAGTATACACATCACAAGAGGGTGTTTCGCCTGAGAGTCCTCAAGTGCGAGTGACGACGCCAAATTTACGAATATTTAACCGAGATATATAAGACTAGTGTTTGGTGTTAAAGTGCATCTCGCACTCGAACTAGTTTTGGACATGTCAAGGCGCCCTAGCTTTCCTGTACACGTCTGCATTCACATGCATTAAAGCATGTCCAGTGTGATCCAGGATATGCACATGATTTATTGGTGTTCACTTAAGATTTTGACATCGTTTCTGACAATATATTAAACAATTATTGCTAAACAATGAAATGGGGGTATTTTTCCGGCGCAATGGCGATTCGGGTCCAAGCTGGATTGATCAGTGTTTTCTGTTACCAGCCTGTCCACAAAGCGGCAAAAACAATAAACTACACAGCTAAGGTTCGAATTACTTTAGGCGGGGAAAGATAATCAACACGTTTTTTCACCAACAGCATATATACCCATATCAAAACAATCATATCAAAACGTTTATGTCGCACACAGATAGCACACTTGTATGTTAAGCCTTGAACATTTAAATGGTTTGAACACATCCTGTATATATAGAAATATAGAGATTTAGTGGAATTATCAGGCCTTAGAGAACACATATACCCTATACCCCAATACAAACGAGTGCCGTACCCTGTTTCGCAGGGCGTAAAAGACTGGTGAAATAAATAATAAATATAAAAGCCAGACGTTCTAAAGCTCTTCAGGCTGATTAACAAAATTAGACTGTTGTATATCACCTTATTCCATAGCTTACGAATGCTGTCACAGGGCGTGTGCACTCATATCATTGCTATAAAGTGAATGTATAAAACTTCAGAGGATTTTCACAAGGCGCACTAAGTGGCTTTTCCCTTCTCATTGTATATACTGTATATCTACGGAGTGATTTCGATTTCTGCCATTAACGACCGGCCATTTTTCACTTACGATGGCGATCAGTTACTTTTATGGGTGGAAGATACCGAATTGCATGGCGTAAACCCCCAACCCTGGCCAAGTAGAAGAGTATGACAGACTACAGAAGAATTATTGGCTCTGAAAGTAGATAGTTAACTAGTTCACTGAATGGCTGGTTCTTCTCTTCAGTCCAAAAAGGCCATGTATAGTAGTCTACCTGAGTGCTTATAAATAAAAATTTATGCCGAATTTTGAAATATGTGAAGTTACTGCTTGCCTCGCAATGTGCGCAAAAAGCAAAATTTTCCTGAGAAAAAAAAAAGATTACTATTTCCCAGGTTCATTTGCATAATGTCAAACTTTTCTATTACGATGATGAGACAAGACACAAAACACAAAGAGTCTTTCTAAATTTCGAATAAATTGATGGTCTTTGTGTATGAAGTTGGTATTATAACACGTTTGGACTAATGACTTTATAGATCAGGACCCAATTGTTCAAAACTGGTTTAAAACTTAATACCAGTTTTAACTTCAAGCCAAGTCTTGAATTTTGCACTTAGCCTAAGGAAAATTGTGTCACATTATGTTAAACATGAACTAAAACTGCTGCGGTTATACCATGTCTTTAGACAACAGCATTGGCTGCAGAGTTGGCTTAAAAATTAAATATAAAATATGACATAATACCGGTATTAGCTAATACACGTACATACCTCTTGACAATTAACATCTATCTGCGCAGTGGTTTGTAAATAGCTACGTGGTCCATACCCTAATATCGCTGTATAGGCAGGTATATGGTGAACTGGTCGGTCGAGACAATGTGTGTGGCTAAAGCGGCTGACCACTGACCTGTGGATAGCGTGAGATATCGAGATATCGTATTCTTGTAAACTGACCACAGTTCACATCTCGGCGTGTGGTGTAAGATTTTGGGCGCGTACAACACTGTCCACCCTTCGCCTTATTACCCAGGTTTCCCGGTGAGGGCACGAGGGCCAGGGAGTCTTCGGTACAATCCCGCCCTACCGTACCGGTATACAGACACCTGTCCGTGAAAATTTGACCATATATTCTCCAGTTAATAACGCGTTTCCCCCTCCTTGCTAGCGACCACTTATTCCTATACGTGTTAGATTTTCATGTATGCCGTCCTATTTGTACTAAATTTGGCCAACCCGGAAATTGGTTGTTCAATGATAACGAGGTAAAGGGAGCGCCCCCATGCTGCCTTCAGTGCTGTTCGTGCAGATACATTTTCTTTTCCAGGATATCGGCTTCAATTACCTAACTTGGAAAACATTTAAAATAGAATACTCGTCAATAATTCTCAGCAGGTTTTACATTAATACTCGAATACCATTTGTCATTTTTAGCAGAAAATCTCATAATAATACCAGTTACCGATTTTATTAAAATGTATTATATGGTATCAGTTGCCAAATGAATAACTGACAGATTATGGCTTTGGCGCCAAAGCGGTAATATCACAGCCGTTTTGGAGAGAGAACACATTACGATTCTGGGCGTCATAATAGATACTCGTAGCCCTGACGTCAACAAGAAGTCAGTAATCACAACATAAAGTTACAAAACAATGTTCAATACAAACAACAATGCAAAGAACTAAGGAAGTATATAATGTGGAAAGCGCAAATCGCACAAGGAGAAACAGTTTACAGTGATGCCAGGGAAAGATGCAAAGAAAATTCTAGGCGCGTAAATTTAATCTGCTTGCTAAACGATGCCAATAACAAGATACATTCAAAACAAAAGTACACAAAAACTGAGACCATTTTATAATCGGCTAAAAGTAAACAAATATCAGTTTACACTCAAAGATCTTTATAACATACTTAAAAGTATAGAATCTAGCAAATCTTTGCTCGCACGATAATTATATACTGGCATACAGGCAAAATATCTTCTTTTACATGCATTGCACATAAACAGTGACGTATTACAGAAAAGAACAAAAGGGTACAGCGGATGGACTGGCTTCCTTTTAGGGGAGCAATGTTCCTCACAAAAATAGACTGCGGACAGTCTTCTATGAATATATTGTGGCGTACATTAGCTATTCGAGGCGAAGAGCGCCAATTCCAATCACCACCCCCTTCCCTCGCATGACGTCTACTGTGAATATTGACAAACATTCAACTGGTGGAATAACCCTATATATGATGGATTCTTATACCGTATTTTAGGGGCAAGGAAAACGCTAAAATAAATATCTGGCAGATGAAATATAATTAAGGCGTATATTATAGAGAGTAAAACCAGAGCAGCGTTGACAGTGTGACAGCTGGCAAATGATCACACGTAACTGGTAAAATACGAACTCTTGTCCGCTGGTAATGGTCACACGTAACCGGTGAAAGACGACATTTTGTCAATTTACCTCAGTCAGGGTTTCACTCTGAGTCCGCTGGCAATGGTCACACGTAACCGGTGAAATACGACATTTTGTCAATTTACCTCAGCCAGCGTTTTACTCTGAGTCAGCTGGCAAATGATCACACGTAACCGGTGAAATACGGCCTCTTGTCAGTTTAACTCAGTTAGGGTTTTATTCTGTGTATGTAAATGCTTAAACAGTATCAAATGGCAAAGACCGTTAAACACGATCTTAGAAAACAGTTCGATTCATTATTATTTATTTAGAATTTTTAGAAAGGAGTAAAACTTATCTGATTGGTCAGTGGTCTGTCAGGGTTCAGTAGGTATCAATGACGTCACATCTTTTGGCTCAGAAAAGTATTTCAAGTTGTTTATAGGCGAATGCATTCGTAACTTTATGCGTATTATAAGCATTCTGAAAGCAGAACTCCAGCTATATGTGTGTATTAAGTGATAAAAATTCTATCCTGATGCGTTTAGTAAAGAAACACTTCAGAAAAGACCACCCTAGAGAATTATATTTCAGTTGTATATTTCTCGGTTGACAAATTCTAAAAAAAAAAAAAAAAAAACATTACCCGGAATATGTTTTTGTCTTCCATCTGAAATCTACCAAAATGTTGGTGTTGTCTTTGTGTTTTACAGCAGCTATTATTGTTTCGCACCTGAACACTATTATTAAACTGTATGGCATTTAACTAAGAATCAATAATGTGCGTGTGCGTGTGCGTGACATGTAGACCTATATTTTCATAAACCTTCGGATGGTCGCGGATTCATCCGCGCTCTGCCGGGTATCCTTCTAGTATGAACCTGGCTGCCGTCGTATAAGTACAGTATTTTGGAGTACGGCGTAAAATATCAAAAGAATTAAATAAATAAATACTAACTAAATATGTAACAAATATAACTTTCAGCCTATAATTCCGCAACGCAAAACATGCATGTCAGTGCTAATTATAAATAAATAATTAAATACCGGCTAACATATCTTTATATCGTGTTTTCATCGAAATATATTATTCTCCGCCATTTAGTTGTCAAGCACAAAAAGTAATATAAAAATATCCTGGGATCTAAAATTATGGTTTTGTCCTTTGATGGCGACTATAATTTGAGAGAAGAATGAGTATCACAAAACAAGTGAAAAAACGACGTCAACAGCAAACCACGAAATTTCTCTATCTGGATTATCATTCTATGGAGATGAATTTGTTTCAAAAAGAAAACCCAGCTAAATACGTCATTTGGAATTTGAGCATCGTCATGAGAGAACAACAGGTCTATAATTTCGACAGTCTTTCAAAGTAGGTATTGTGTTCGGCAGCAGCAGATACGAGCCAATGACGTCATCACCCACGTGATCGGCTGAGTACAGGATTAGGATCATGGCTAAACTTGTGGTACGGATGAAAACTCAACAACAACAATATAAATCAGCTTTTGTTGCGTGGCTGTTAAATATATCAGCCATGCACATTTGAATTAGGTTGCATTTATGGACAGATTTTCAATTAAAAAACCAACTGCCCACATTTACATTGACATCAGTTCGCTCAAAAAATTCATCTGTTAATTCTAATAGAAAGTCTGTTGCCTGAGTGATGCTAGAATGTATTCTGTTATTGCAGCAGATTATTTTGTTAAATATAACACACAGATTCTGTTAATTCAACAGAAAGATTCTATTAGACTAAGAGGATATTGTGTTGAATATGACAGAATATTGCGTTATAATAACAAACTACATTCTAGCATCACTCAAACAACAGATTTTCTGTTAAAAACAGGTTAAATTTTTTAGTGTTGTTTCGTTTTCTTCTGTGAGAAACTTCAATGACACAGCCGGAAGCCGAGGAACACGCTACGTGTGACACGTTGATATGTTTGCCGGCCGTCCGTGATGCGCACCTCTCACCGGAGGTCGCTCAAATCTGCGGGACGGAATAACCCGAAATTTCCCGAGGCACTAATTTGGAAAAAAAACCTTTAACCCACTTCAAAGCGCATAAAACTCACAACATTTGGTAAAGACATAGTAGGGTGTCTCCTGTTAATTTCGGCGGCCTACTTTTTCACACGCTTCAGTCTGACTCAAAAAGCAGTTATTGCCAATGCGCATGACTTTCAGTTTCGTATGGGGGAACGACCTAGCTTTCGCTGATTTTCTTTGGTAGCGATATGCGTGCTTTTGAGGCATTAGTATCCTACAGGTTATTGGTGAAAGAAATTTTCCAGACTCTATAAGTCGGGACTGCATGTGTGGTACAAACAATACATTAGCTTCCATGCAGAATTCACCAAACGGGAACCGTGGAAATGGACAAGACGGAGTGGGTTGAAGCCCACCCACTTTATTTAAGAAAGGAGTATTATATGAGACGTCGAGCTTGGTCAGTACTTGGATGGTGACCGCTCGTGAACACCGAGTGCTGTAGGCTGTTGTCATTTAACCTGCGGATGGTTGTGGGTTTCCCCGGGCTCTGCCCGGTTTCCTCCCACCATAATGCTGGCCGCCATCGTATAAGTGAAATAGTCTTGAGTACGGGGTAAAACACCAATCAAATAAATAAATAAATATATTATATGTTGATAAAAGGGCTCTGGACCCTGGACTAAATTGATAGTGAGCACTTGACAAAGGAAAAACAAACATTAAACACAAAACATGGTAGTTCCAGGCATTTACATGAAGGGCTTACAACATAAATCGACCGCTTTATTTGTCAGCCCTCACGTGATGTCATTTTACGTATTTAGACTTACTTATCCAGTACAGTGCACAGGAAATTTATTTCCTATGATAACGTTGAATCGAACGAAGACAAAAACTTCTACCATTTGGCTTGGTGGCCTAAGCGAAGGGACTTTTTTTCTTTTCACGTACAGGGTGTTATTTTGGTCACGTGGTTGAGGATATGACGACTGTTCATTGGTTGATTTGCTTTTCGCCCTGAACATCTCAGAAGCCTGTCAACATTAAATACAGGCACTCTTCTAAACATTACCACTCCCAAATACATCTATACCTTCACAAAATTACACTTACACCCTTTAAACATTTAACTTGTACAAGTGAGAAATGTATCAGGCGCATAAGACAGGTAAGTCCAGTATGATGCACCTTTGACCATTTGCAGGTCCTAAATATTGTTTGATTAGGAATGAACACCTGGACGTTCAAAGAGCAGGAGATAACTGATGAAACGAAATGTAAACAAAGTGCCAAAATTGTCAGCCAAGGCAGAACTATAGAAACAGGATATATCAACTTGATATCAGGTGTGTGCAAGGGTGATTTCGGTCAGTCCGTACGGGCGTGAATCTTGTTTAAAGTCTGTCCACAATAAATCGGTCCGTATATCTACGTTTAAGTATAGTATTTGGACTATAACTCGGTAGGTGTAGCGAGATTACCTACCATATTTATTCTAAAAATTCGTCCGATAAAGTTTATTTTAGAAACAAATATAGACCACAAAATATTAATTTTTGTCCTAAAACTTTCATTTTCATCTTAGCAGGATATCATCCTATATACCTTCCGAATAAACGTGAAAACACTCCTCTAAGATCGATAGATCTCTCCGAATCTGGCAAAATAAGTCACTGGACGAAATTCTAGCTTCTTTACAGTATATTGGACAAAACGTACACTGATCTCTAGTCTGGTGAGAAGTCTGGCAAGTAAGCATGCGACACTTCCGTGTATGTACGGGTAACGTATAGATGAGCAAACATAACCATAGTGTGAAACCATCAGAACTAGATTAACCTGTGCATGTCAGATCAGCAGCATTGTGTGACTGATAGCACAGCGTATATAGCCAGGCCTTTGTGTCACCAAAGCTCAATCAAACAGTGGGGTGGGGGGGGGGGGGGTTACAGGTTAAAGAAATGCCCACATACGCTATACTAGTCAAAGTATTCCAGATTCGGTTGGTGTTTCTTGAAAATACGGTTGTAAGAATGCTTGAGAATACAATAAGACTTTTTCACGACTTGTTTCATAGCTGGTTAGTTTTGACTGACAAACTGGAACTTATTTTAAAGTGGAACTTATTTCAAAAGTGGTTTTATCTCAGAACTGATATATTATATCAGCAATGGCATTTCATGTGAAAAATGGATCCTACAGATGACGTTTCATGAAAATGGTGAGCTGAGAATCTGGCCGGGGTGCATTTCGAAATTTGCTTTCCAACTTTTCCAGTCAGTCAGTTTCCATATATCTAACTGATTAAACCATGTCTAAACCTTGTGTACACATCGTTTTCTTCATCACATCAGATCACCATTTATCCAATTGCAAACATATTGAATATAAATGCGTTGCCCCGGGAGACGACTTAGTCAATAAGGTCTCGTGTTCGAATCCAGCCGCCGAAAGAATTTGTTCACCTGGCGGTGTGTGGTCTATTCCCCTCGGCTCTACCAAGTTTCAACCAGCAACAAATCTGTCATATTCGTCAAGTGACATATTCTTCATAGAGGTATAAAATATCAATCAGTTAATCAAATGGGACTCGATAGGCCAACCTTGCTGTGGAATAAATTCAAGAACTCGATCAGACAAATGGTCACTCATAGTACCGATAAAATCTGCCCGTTTGTAGGTTAACCTCAGTTAGGGTTTATTTTAACTGTTCGGGTATATGATTAAAATGTGTGTATGAATGTTTTGAAACTACCTGTAGGTATTGTTAAAAGTACATTTATAACTTACCTGTAACCTCAAAGCTACAGCAGATACCGAGAAGTGTACCCGAAGTAGAGGACATGCGTATATGTATCTTCAGAATATTGACTTACAAATTAAAAGTTGCCGATAGGTGCTATTCATTTGTGTAAAAGTTGAACGTTGTCGCGCAGAATGGAGACAGGCGGAAATGTGTCTGCCTGTGACGTCGAATGTTCTAGAGATGTACCGAAACGGTCTGGAACTCAGAGTTTCGTTCCACAATGCTGATAATGACTTTCTAGCTGTAGGCGTCTGCTATCACGATGAAGGATCAGGTCTTGGTCTGGTGGTTTGTGACTAATTTCCTTTCAGGTCGATAAGAAACAGTTGCTCAGCCCCTAGTGCCTCAGCGACATTTTAGCCAATGTAACTAACGGCGTACAGCATAGAGTGTAAAACCAGAGTGGCTGGCAAATGGTCATATGTAACCGGTGAAATATGACCTCTAGTCAATTTACCTCAGTCAGGGTTTTATTCTGACTGTTCATTTAATTCATAAATATTAACAACTTACACTCCACCTAGCACCATCCATGGCTTAAGCAAAATTAGGTGAACAAACATGCAGTGATTTTATGTAATTTATTAGACGTTACTGTTCTTGAGGACTCTCGTATATAGGGCCGTTCACATGGCCTTACACAAAGTTCGTTTTGGTCAGGAGATCACCAGTTAGTTTTCCCTTTGATCAGTGTGACATGCTTTTGTATTCGTCATATAATGTGTGAAAGTGCACACCTGAATACAGGTATTGCGATTTCCTCCACCAAAACACTAATTGTTATCGTATACATGGGAAATATATGAGTACGGGGCTAAATACCAGTTCTTCATAGAAATAAACACTCGTGTTCAAAACCTAGCTACAACATATGAGGCAATAGTTTAGATCACGATCTATATGCATTAAAAGCAGTTTGTGAAAAAGGATCTCCACATATAATATCAGCTCGATTTTTCCAAGAAAAGAAAAACAAATCGCGCATATTACAAACATTTTAGGTGAATAAATAAACCGGATATACTGATAACGTCAATGGAGAAAAACTGAACCTAAACGTTCAACAAAAGCGATGAGCTGATATGTTACGTAATACACGGGTGGATAAAATTACCAACAACCCTTGGACATTAGAACTCTTTGTTGTCCTACGCATTTGTTTCGGTTTTGGTTTGAAAAGCACTTTAAAAACACACCCATTTTGTGTCAGTGGAATACAACATTTACGAACTAGGCAATTCCACCTCGATCTGACGCAGTACCATTGTCATCGGCGAAGGAAAATAGGTGACACTCTACAGCATACGATTTGTATCTTTCCGCTAAAATTAATTAAAAGTTCACTTCTTTCGATTATTGATCAATTCTGTCGTTAATGTGTAGCGTCTTCAGGTCGTCCCACACGGAAATGATTTTGCTCTACCGGTAGGAAACAAAATCGATGAGCGGATATTAAAGATTGACACCAACATTAAATTAAATGCCATGGCAAAGAGCAAATTGGAAAGGTGTGCAACATATTGAATGAAATTGGCTAAAATGTACAAAAGATCGTAAAGAGGCTATAATGAAGGTTTTTGGCCAACATCGATCAGCCCAAATCTAATCAATGTTTGGCTATTATTTTAGAATTAATAACTCAAATAATTACCTTACCCAAAATATCAACCTCGTCTGTCCACATGTTCACGTTCAAAATCGGTAATTAAATCAGAAAATATGTTTTTTTTGGGGAGGGGGGGAGGGAGTCAAAAATTCCTGTAAAACAGAATTCGACAAAACCTTGGTATGCCAATCTTGAACTTATTATGTACTACACAATACTAAACACATGTGTCTGAGTTTCATTTAATGATTTTAAAACGTAATGGGAAAAGGCGCTCACGAGTACGCCTGTCATAAACAGGAGTGCAATATGTTTTGCAATGCTGTAAATACTTTTGACAACGTTAATGCGAGTCACTCCACAAAAACGCAATACACTTGACAATATCACGCAGTGATAGTCTCACCACAATGAAGAAATATTCAAATGGCAATGTCACTTCTAGTCACATCACAGCTATGAAATACACTCGGCAATGTCAGTTCAAGTCACATCACAGCTATGAAATACACTCGGCAATGTCAGTTCTAGTCACATCACAGCTATGAAATACACTCGGCAATTTTAGTTCTAGTCACATCACAGCTATGAAATACACTCGGCAATGTCAGTTCTAGTCACATCACAGCTATGAAATACACTCGGCAATGTCAGTTCTAGTCACATCACAGCTATGAAATACACTCGGCAATGTCAGGTCAAGTCACATCACAGCTATGAAATACACTCGGCAATGTCAGTTCTAGTCACATCACAGCTATGAAATACACTTGGCAATGTCAGTTCTAGTCACATCACAGCTATGAAATACACTCGGCAATGTCAGGTCAAGTCACATCACATCTATGAAATACACTTGGCAATTTTAGTTCTAGTCACATCACATCTATGTAATACACTTGGCAATTTTAGTTCTAGTCACATCATAGCTATGAAATACACTTGAGACATCATCACAGCGATGGAACATCAATATGATATAAACCGTCCCCGATAGCAGCCTCCGCTTCGGGAGCGGTAAATCCATGGTCAATCCTGGGTCGAGTCACACCTAAGACCTTAAAAGAGTTGTAGCTTTCTCGCTTGGCGTTCAGCATGAAGGGGATAGTGCAACGACTGGTTGACCCATATCAGTATAATGGCTCGGGCGGGGTGGCTTACTTGCCTTCGGTAAGGCGTCTCAGTGAAGAAGCATTAGATAAAAGAGCGGTGGAAATTCGTCCTGCAACAAGGAGGCACATTACATGCACTCTAAGGGTTCCTTCGTCGTCATATGACTGAAAAAAATGTTTAAGTACGCCGTTAAACCCCAAGCACTCACTCACTCACTCTCCCACTCAATCAATGTGATGTTAATGACCAGAACAACATCAAACATGTGGCGTATGCGTACACTGTGTGAGTAAACCGAGTTGATTGACCTTTGACACACATGCCTACATGGGAGCAGGTTGGCCCACGCAAGACGAGATAGCATTGCACTTAACATCACTACATTTCTTTTCAAGCTAATTCTACTTTAACCATAATGTTATAGGACCAGTAGATGATTTTACTTTTTAAGTATTTACATGAACAGCTAGAATTAAACCTTCACTGAGGTAAATTTATACAAGATATGACATTGTCGTCCCTGCTGGCCTTTAATGTCGGGATGGACCGACCAACAGGAGACTGTATTCCATCCAGGGTGGGAGAAAAGGCTGCGTAACTTACCTTGGGTGCGTGGTGACCCTTGTGGGGTGTTTCATGTTCACAATAGGATCGCCCAGGGTAACGCCCAGTGGTGGCAAGAACGTGGCACGGACTTCAGGGTGTTTGTGTACAAGATGGTATATGACTGAGGTGCTTGTCGGGAACAACAGTTCACTATTACCCCCTGATCTGTGTTTTGTGGCTGGTACTGATATGCCTACCGAATCCACGCACATCACCTGTTCACACCAGCACACCTGCCTATACAGCCATCTTAAAGACTTGATTGATGCTCAATAATGGCCAGTAACAGTGGTCAGTTAATTACACCAGCAAAGGCTGGGCTAATCCATGCGACTGCGTAGTAGTAAAGAACCTATATTTCACTATGTATCCCACCTGAATTTCTTCAAGCCAACCAGAAATGGAGATACTGTATGCATATAGACGCATACTAAAGAGCTGACCTAAATGTTACAGTCCAGTGAAGGCCTATACACATGAACAGCCAATGTTATACTGACGTCTGATATTTAAGGTTTCCGGATTTGTGCATTGAATTCATAATACACGATATACATACATATACGTGTAAGTGTATATAGGTTTATTTCTGCGCAGAAAAAATTTAATCCACAGGTGTAAATCGGCGGGTAGCCCTATTCTAACAGACACTTGCAAGGCGTAACGGTCAGAACTTAATTCACAGCCAAACGTCAAATTTTACATTAATTTCAGCTGATATTTCGCACAGAGTCGTTACAGTTGTGCCATGCAGACATCTCTGTCAGCCGTTTTTAATATATATATACTGCATTCCACTCCCGAGAGACCGGACTGCATCCAGAATAGACTCAGGTATTAAGAGTAGACATTTTTCAAACATTCGTGCATAAAAATTGCCGGTGTGCAGTTTCTCAACATGTATTGTACGTCTTCCGATTAGCAAGATGGTCGCCTTAAAATAGCAGAGCATAACTACATGCTGTTTATACTGAGCACGAGATCCACGTATCAGAGATTAAATGTCCACTCTCTTTTTTAAAACAAGCTTAAAGCTAGAAGTGCGTCACTTTGGTAACCGTGTTATAGAAGCCTGACGGAGACCACCCTGCAGTTTACGCTTCACACCTGACACACCTCATACCCATCGCTGCCCCGACCACAAACGCTTTGACTTGTTTTATACGCCACAATTCAGTGATATCTATGGCAGCCACGTATTTCTACATCCTTACAAATACCCCTGCTATTTCTTTATCCGACTTAAATGTTTAGCCTTTTGTTTTGTTTTAGGTATTTTTCACTAATTTCCATCTATAATATTTTCTGCATTATATAATACTCGTGAAACCTAACAAATATTTTTTAACAATTTTGAAGCTTGGAATCTTTCAGTTCATGCCGGATTCATTTTGCAGGCTCAGCTATTTCAAAGTTAACCCCGGTTGCACCCCACCCCCACCAACACCGGCCCCCACCACTCTGCCACATTCACATTAATTTGTTTCGAATTCGCCAGAATTAAAATGAACGAGCTGAGTGTTATACAAACTATGACGACCTAATAGCTCAGAACGCACCTTGCATGTTGTGAACATCAAGGGAGTCACATCAAACTAATTATTGTTTTAAACTTATATAAACTTTCTCAGTCTTCTACATCTTTGTATTTCGACTGCAGTATTGAACGTGCTGATGTTTTCGAGGAAAAATGAATACACACACTAATGCTTTTCATTTCAGACACAAAGTCCTTGTACAGCACAGACAAAAAAAGAAGAAAAACAAACGTAAAAGAAAAAAACTCACGTAATGTCTATAAACACTATAGTATTTAATCTTTCAAATAACTTACACGATACCAACGCAAAAGATGTGAACGAAGAGATACCATTGACACCAAATTTTGACACTTTCTCCACCTGTGCGCTGACATGTCTATGGTTTGGTATTTAAAGTTTAAAATAACATAATTATACACTATTTAATGTGGAGAACGAAAACAGCAGCTTATAGGAATGTATATATACAGGAATATCCCAGAATCTTGCACGATTGTCTTCTGTACCACTTATCGTGGAAATATAAGTAAAAGCGAGGGTCAAATAGGTCATCCTTGTCGACCGCCTACGTGATGATCAAAAAGAATATTCACAAAGTGTATATTTACATAAAGACTGCAGCAATAACCACACCCATCCTATTCGACCAAATCCTGTGATAATTGTTTAATGTTTGCTGTGATGTTTAATCGTCACAAGTTCCTGTCAATCGGCCTAACCATGCGAACAAGCAAAACAGGAGCTCAAGTTTCGAGACATCACTCTGGTTTATTATTTTAACCAGTTGGGCGTGTTTCGTTTGACACCAAACACACCTCCCTTATTTGGTGACAGACCACAGGAGGTCTGGAGTAATCTGTACTGTGCATGTACAATATTCAGGAATCAGGTTCAACTGTACCGATATGACCGATGGCTCAGTTAGTAGAACGTCCGTTCCGGGGGCGATAGACCTAGGGTCAATCCTTCGTCGGGTCACACCTAAGGCATTAAAAGAAAAAAGAGCTTTCTCGCTTGGCTGCTTCAGCATTAAGTGGAAGTGCAACGACTCGTATCCGTATAATAGCTCAGTATGGTAAGCAATAAAATAGCGGTGGAAATCCATCTTGCAGCAAGGAGGCGTATTGCATGTACTCTAAGGACCGTCATATGAATGAAAAATTGACAAGTACGACGTTAAACCCCAAGCACTCACTCACTCACTCACTCAATATGACTGAAGAAAAAAGCTCTTCAATGAATAAAAATGTATGCCCTGTCGAGCTGCCGTTACTGTTTGATTGGTGTTTTACGTCATACTCAAGAATATTTCATTTATACGACGGCGGCCAGCATTATGGAGGGGAGAAACCGGAGGAAACCCAGGATCATTCACAGGTTGCTGCAAGACCTTTTCACGTAGGGCGAGAGAGGGAGCCAGCATGAGCTGGACTTGAACTCCTTAGTCTGCGCCGTGCTGTTGTGCTAATCACCTCTGGCACAGAGGCCCCGCTGTCGTTACTACTATATTGCAGATAACTATGCCCCTGCACTGTAATATAGCGTGTTCAAATAGGTTATGCAATGAGAGCAACTACATGCATATCCATAGTTAATGGGTAAACTTTGAATTTACTTGTTCTTACACTCAAAAAATTGATCTGTTAAATTTAACAGTAAGTCTGTTGACTGAATGATGCTAGAATGTATTCTGTTATAATAACACAATATTGTTTCATATTCAACATTGTGTTGTGTTGGTCTTATAGAGATTATAGAATGGCTATGTCTGTCATCTTTAAAAGAATAATCTGCTGTATTAACAGAATATATTTTAGCGTCACTCAGATAAGAGACTTTCTGTTAAATTTAACACACTAATTTTTTGAGTGTACTTATCAACCCAGGCCTGATGTTTCATCTATATGACATCATTCAGGTTTCAGGGAGGAGAAACCTGAAGGAGCCATGCATGCATGTAGAGTGAGTGAGTAAGTGCTTGGGGTTTGACTTCGTACTTTACATTTTTTTTCAGTCATATGACGACAAAGGAGTCCTTGGGGGTGTATGTAATGTGCCTCCTTGTTGCAGAACAGATTTCCACCACTCTTTTATCCAGTGCTGCTTCACTGAGACGACTTACCGAAGGCAAGTAAGCTGCCCAGCCCAAGCCATTACACTGATACGGGTCAACCAGTCGTTGCACTATCCCATTCATGCTGAACACCAAGCGAGGAAGTTGCAACTTCCTCCTTTTTTTTTTTAAGGTCTTAGGTGTGACTCGACCCAGGATTGACCCTGGGTCTACCGTTCCCGACGCGCACGCTCTACCGGGACCGGTACATGCATGCATGTAGAAGGAA
The DNA here is from genome assembly GCF_032854445.1 of Liolophura sinensis. Classification (NCBI taxonomy): domain Eukaryota; kingdom Metazoa; phylum Mollusca; class Polyplacophora; order Chitonida; family Chitonidae; genus Liolophura; species Liolophura sinensis. The sequence goes on from NC_088306.1 coordinate 11,147,521, forward strand.
ACAGCTGACGTGCTATCAGGGCCGGTACATGCATGCATGCAGAAGGGCACCTCTTTTTATACCTGTCAAATGATCTTACATGACGAAGCAGCTGGTATACAGCTGAGTTTAATGTACAGTTTCATTTACAAGAGGGGCCCCCGTGGCTCAGTTAGTTAGCGCGCTAGCGCAGCGTAATGACCCAGGAGTCTCTCACTAATGCGGTCGCTGTGAGTTCAAGTCCAGCTCATGCTGGTTTCCTCTCCGGCCTTACGTGGGAAGGTCTGCCAGCAACCTGCGGATGGTCGTGGGTTTTCCTCCCACCATAATGTTAGCCGTCGTAGTATGCGTGAAATATTCTTGAGTATGGCGTAAAACACCAATTAAATAAATCAGTCAAATCATTTACAAGATTGCTGTACATCCTGAAAAGAAACAATAGAGAGACACATTCTAAAGCCATTTCGAATGTTTTGTATCTCTTGCTGTAGAAAGCAAGTCTGTACGAAAACACTCCCCCCCCCCCCTCGGAATTCTCAGAGGCCCAAAAATCTTGGACGCTGAGGTACCGTTAATTTGCACCAAATTACAAAGCATTCTAAACTTACAAATCGCAGCAGCCGGGTTCGAACCGTCAAACTTATGGAATAGTAACTAAGAAAGAAAAATACAGAAATACTACAGGACGTGTAGAGTGTAAGAACATACAGTGTTATATCACAAACTCCATAGTTTTTCACTGAAAACACAAATATTCAAATTCTGTAACATGTCGTTTTGTTAAAAAAAAATCTGGAAGTTTTCCCACAGATTTGGAATCTTTGCTTTCTAAGTTTGAAAAAAAAAAACCAAAAACAAAACAAAACAAAACAAAAAAAAACAAAAAAAGGATTGATACCTAAAGCAAGATATCCTGCAACCGTAGACTGCAGATGTACATCTAAACGTGTAGTATTCGTGACTCGCATACACCACCATTCAGATATACATGTTTATTTACTTGTTTACTTATTTGATTGGTGTTTTACGCCATACTCAAGAATATTTGACTTATATATGACGGCGGCCAGCATTATGATGGGAGGAAACCGAGCAGAGCCCCGGGGAACCCACGACCATCCACAGGTTGCGGCAGACCTTCCCACCTACGGCTGGAGAAGAATATACTTGTATATGATAAATAAATACAGCGTGGACATCCAGCCTATAAAGAGTAATGTTCTAGTTTTGTGAAAAATACAAACTTAAGGAACTTCACAAAGCGGTTGCAAGATAAACAGCACATATATTTGCAATAAATTATACATTACTATTATAAGAACAAATAACGACAGCTGGATTCAAACCGTCTACTTGTACCTTATGACATGTAGATATATAGAAGAATATACACGATACGTATAAAAGTCAACCATAACTCCTTGTCACCGGGCTGGGTACGGTCTATACAAAACACAGTACATTTTATCACAGGTTTGATAAATCTTCACCGCAATAAACAAACATTCCAATACATGTCGTCTTGTTACCAGATCTGGGATTCATTATTCATGCCCAGTGTTGCCAAAACTGGGATTCATTATTCATATCCCAATGTCGCCAAAGCTGGGATTCATTATTCACATCCCAAAGTCGCCAAAGCTGGAATTCATTATTCATATTCCAGTGTTACTAAATATGGGATTCATTATTCATGTCCCAGTGTTGCCAAATCTGGGATTCATTATTCGTGCCCCAGTGTTGCCAAAGCTGGGATTCATTATTCATACCCCACTGTTGCCAAAAAGTCCCATTGGGAACAAGGAAACTCCATGTTCTAGAAAATGTTTGAATCAACGTTTCTTGCGATTGAAGTACCTGTATTTAGATGTTACACCAATGATCCCGTACCAAGCTATAATCATTATAGTGTCAATACTGTATCTAAAGTTATATTACAACTATATAATTTATGAGGTAAATAACTTGACCAATGCTGACACAGGTAACAGTTCATTGATGAGCCAAACTGAAACACTTCTAATTCTTCGTTGTGTAGTCCATACTAAGCAAAAAGCCACACTAAAGCCGTTTATCGCACATTATTGTGCAGCACGCAAGTGAATTATACTGCACGTACAGACACAGTATCCATGTAAACAACAGAATCTAGAAGGAAAACAGACATGTTGTTATTCGAGATTAAGCGTTCACGGTATCCACAAGTTCTTCACCAATGAACTGCGCGGTCATGGCGTCAAGAGGTTCTCTGGTGAACTATGCTCGATCACGGTATCCACAGGTTCCTCCCCAGTGAGCTCTGCACGGTGATAGTATCCACGGGTTCCTTTTCATGGATCTCTGCGCGGTCACAGTAACAACAGGATCTTCTCCAGCGATCTCTACGAGGCCAGGGTATCCAAAGAATCTTCTGAAGAGATCTTTTCGCGGCCACGTTATCCACGTGTTCTTCTCAGTGTATCAAGCCCGTCTCCAAAGCCTGGCAACATTGTCAGTCTAAGGAATTGACGTCAGAATCGTTTGGCAATTTATCTGTAACGAACAAAGTATCTGTCATATAGTGCTTTGCTTTTTCTTTGACGTACTAAAAGATTGTTTCATTTGTATACATTCTTCTAGTGAAAAACCCCTGGTAAAGCGGCACTAGATTAATATATAGTGTAAAAGGGCACCTGTACTAAAGGGTGATGGATGAAGATTAATCTTGTTTCAAGAATATTTCACTTATACGAACATGTTGTACATTATGGTGGGATGAAACCGGACAGAGTCCGAGGAAAACCCACGACTGTCCGCAGGTTGCTGGTGGATCTTCACACGACCAAACGGGATTGAACCAGCACATCGCGTTATCCAGAGGACGAACGGATATTCCTGACCAGTGCAATATCAGTTTAGACAACAGTTAGATGGTTTTTAAAGTACAGCTACGAATGCGGCTTTCAGTCCTACTTGAATCGATGAACGCCGCTCGTTGGAGCTAGCCTAGTGTCCGAACACAACTTGTCTTCCACCAATATTGCGTTCAAATCGGTCCAAGGGGGTGATTTACCCGGGGAAATCTGGTTTACGCCACACATTATTCTTGAGTGAAACGTTAATCAATAATCGGTCAGTCATATTATATTACGTATGATATTATTACGTATTTGTTTACTTTAGTTATGTGTCAGAGTTACATGTATACATGATCTATGTTCTATACTGACATACCCTCTCTTAATATTTCTTCCAATGCAGCCGATATTTCTGGAGAACACGTTCCAAGCGACATGCCCCGAACGTCCTCGCTTGAGCTAAGATCTTTGTCCTGGTAGTGTTGTGACCACGTTGATGATTGGATGGAAGCATTCTGTGCTGCTGTTGGTTCGCCGCTTGTACTTTGATAGAGCCGTGATGATTGGATATTACCAGAAACAATGGAGTTAGCCGATTGGTCCAACCGGTAAGCATTATTTTGAGAAGATGGCGATGTTTGGGTCATGAAGGGTTGGTTGTGAAAGCCAAAACCTGTGGTTGAAGGGAAGGTTGCTATAGCAACATATACCATAACCAACAAATTTAGAAACTGGTCTAATTTTCGCCTTCCAACTGCAAAGAATTCAAAACAGAGGACACTGTTACACATGCTCTCGTGAACAAACAAAGCAAGCAAGATAAACATGAAGATCAAAATCCAAACGGTGAATTTTGCACTCGCAGGCCAATTCGCCAAAGCAGCTCGAGGGTTGAAGTCCAACGAACTTCGATAAGTAACATCTGGTTTACATTTTATTAGCCCCTAACCCACACCATAGAATGAATTTGGGCATGAAAATCTACACTATGTTTGCCTTTAGAAGTCTCTCTGGTAAAAAATGCATTACTACTTGACGGTACAAGCTGTTTCGTATTCATTCGAAACGAAACTTTATGTCGTGTAACGGTAAAGAATATTTGCACCCCACCTCGTCCTGCACCTGGCATGCTTTATGACGAAGGGTAAAGAAGCATGCAAACTATTCGATCGCGGAACATATTCACTCTCAATTAACCACACGTGCCCAATGAGATCGCGAGATCGAATGCAGCTCTTGCTGGGTCGGTTGCTACTTTAGGTCAAAAGGCTTGACAGGGCCCTGGAGAAGGCCGGTGGTTTTCTCCAGGACTCTCATACAAAGAACGGGGCCTCCGAGGCTCAGTTGGTTAGCGCGCTAGCGCAGCGTAAAGACCCAAGAGTCTTTCACCAATGCGATCGCTGTGAGTTCAAGCCCAGCTCATGCTGGCTTCCTCTCCGGCCGTACGTGGGAAGGTTTGTCAACAACCTGCGGATGGTCGTGGGTTTCCCCCGGGCTGTGCCCGGTTTTCACCCACCAAAATGCTGGCCGCCGTCGTATAAGTGAAATATTCTTGAGTACGGCGTAAAACACAAATCAAATAAATAAATAAATCATCCAAAGAACAAACCTGACAATCGCAGTTTGAATGGAAAATTCTTGTGCCGTGTTAAACATTAAACCAAAAATGAAATGACCGGTTGCATTCCACAATAAGAACTCACAGCACGATATGAATTTAACTGACGTTACACTGGTGAATTTCTTACAACCAAACAACATTGTCTCAATTAAACCAATCTTGATTGCAATTAGAATGGAGAACCTTTCCCGCCTAATTCAGGACTAAGCGGTACAGTCTTTCCTGCTTGTGTCATTACATTTTATCTGAACTCTGAATTGGAGACAACAGATATCCGAGCATTAATCATTTTCCATCTTCACTCGCACAGACACTGCGATTAATATTTTGTCTAAACAACAAGGAAGCTAGAACAACACTCTTTACAACCTTAGAAGTTCAAAACCGGGCAATTTACAGTTGCTGTGCATGTTGTTGTCTAACTCAGTGTCATTTCCGCTATTGATCAGCAGTTCTCGGAATATCGTTCAATCGCTCAGTGCCATATTCTTTGCTATATTGCTAGAAAGTTGTCTTTCTCCCCGTCGTCTGTGCGACACTGTCACAGGCGGATAAAGTACCCCGATGTGCGAGGTCTCTTACGCGGAATACATGTCAAGTACACACACATGCAGTGCAAGAGGACAGTCAGTTAAAAATCAGACTAAAACCCTGAAGTAAATGGCCGTATTTCAGTGGCTACACGAGACCATTTGCCAGCTAATACATTCGTCGCTGCTCTAGTTTTTCTCTCTATGCGCTACGTCTTATTTATACATCAGTCCAGCTTTGATCTTATTATGCTTGAAATCTTCTGGACACAGAGGTCAAGTTGTCCGTCATTCTTTCGCGCATATTAATCAGCTGAATGTGAAACCATATCCCCATATAATAAAATCAATCTTTACAGATCAAGACAAAATATGTATGTTATGTCATTCGCACCGTGATTTACTATGCACGATATCTTGACCAACCAACGACGTAGAAATACAGGAAATATCCCAGAATTGACAGATGAACTATACATGAGACCATACACGTTTTTAAGACAGCGATTAAAAACAAAAATTATCGATGTCACAATTTCGACGCATTAGCATTTCATAATTGCACAACATGATTAAGAACATGAATGACACCATCCACAACAACAACAACACCATGCTCTCACGATAATTCTCCGAAAACACGAAACTAAATCTGTGGGACACGGTCTGGTGACGTACAAAAATGCTGCACACAGACTGAACATGCTTACATATACAGAATAAACTTGAGGGCGACAGATCGACAACATATCAAAATCGGACAATGTTCGAAGACAAAGGTTGGGCTCTTGCAATTCGAGGATGTCCCGAGAAAACTAGAGGGTGTCCGAGGCAAGCATGAGGATTTCCAGAGAAATAATGAAATGTAGTCTTCAAATCTCTAAAAGGTAATTCTATAGCTAGAACAACCATCTAATTCTCAATAGCTGCATGTGACATGCGCAAAAGGTCTAGGCGTTGAATTTCGTTTCGTCTTGAACTCAGGCCCCATGTTAAATGAATAGATCATGTTAAGAAGAGCTTGGAAACTTGCATGGGATTTACACCATGAAATAATGCGAAGGGATACGTTCTATACAGGCATATACGCCGCAGTAAAATCTAGGCACGAGGTCTTAAAACATTGATAAGTTGTTATACCGTGCACACCGTGAAGTTCTCGACTTGAACTGTTGCCATTTTCACAACACACACCAACCCAACTACATGTGCCATAAAAATTACGAGACAAAGCATATTTACAGTTAACAGACAATGGGTATCTTCTGCTGTTTCAGTCATGCAGTGTACAATTTTAACATTCATTTCAATTGATGCTTCGGGTTCTAGCTGGATTGTCCTCGGTTCTCTGCAATGAAGGAGTTATTTACGTTGCCAGTTTGCCCGGAAGACGTCACCGGAAAACTACACATCTTCGGCCAGAAAAGCTTCCAATTATTAGGGGCAAAACGTTCCTTATTAGCCACATTGCTTTTGGACCCGACCTCCCTGCCAAAACCAGAGAATGACTTAGACAACAGAAGTACGACAAATATCGTGATTTTATGGGCAGCTCTATTGATGCTCAACTTCCCCAGTACAGTGCGCTCACAATCAACCAGCACCATGATAAGAAAACAGCCTTACCTATATGGTCAAAGGCGTCGGAACATCGCCGTGAAAAAACAGACCAAACGAACAAGATTTAAGCATGATCAACACAAGCATCATTTTAGGCACTTCAAAAGAACGATTGTCATTTTCACGTGCAAAATTAAATTCAATCATTTAACTGATGCTTTGCGGCGTACTCAAGAACATTTCAAATCTACTACGACCGACAGCATAATTGTGGGAGGAAACCGGACAGAGCCAGGGGGAAACCTAGATTATACAGTCTTATTTCACGAAAACGCATGTAAAATTCATGTAAATCAGCTTTCTCATACATTTAGCGTTGACGAGTATCGCAATGGGACGATGGTGTTGTTGTTCGTTTGTATGAGATAACCTTCACCTTGTTCTGATCGTTTTGTCCAATGCTCTACCTAGACGTAAGCAATGTTTAAGCTTTCACCACAGTTCACGTTTTAGTCACAATCGATGGGTGATTGCATCCAGGGATTGTAGATCCTCGATTAACATTGCGGAAAAGAATATGCTTCCCAGCGCCTACTTAAAAGTTTGCATCGATTCATCGATAAATAATCAGAGTGCGATTACAATCTGCATTGAATTGTTACTGTAACTAGAGTATACATGTTAAATTCAATTTAGCCACCTGCAGTATGACAGTTTCGAGTTCAAACTCTTATCGATAAAGGGGGAAATTGTCCGATTGTATCATGTGACCTGTCAAAAATGTTTGGCAACTATTTTTGATCACAATTACTATAACATGGGCGTCCGAAAAAAGTTTCATTAAAAAAGTAATTTAGAGTAGACGATTGATGGAGAAACTTGAGTAGCTGAACCTTTGTAAACTTGAGAAGCTCTTGGAGTAGAAAGGTGCCATTTATCTCTCTGGAACAGACAAGCACCGGTAAATCATTGTCAAGAAAGACCGCCAAACATTTTTCAGAAGTCCCATGATACTAGAGGACATGATACAAGAGGTCTGTTTTTACCTTTTACACCCCCATCCCCGCTCGCTCTAATAAACACAACATCCACACAACAAAATAGTCAGTCTCAATGGTTTAATAGTAACTCAATTTGACAACTGAAACCTTTTTAATTTAATTTTTGTTTTAAGGTTTTGTTACAAAGTTCTTCCATCCCTCTATACAATGGCATCAAATAAAGGACAGGAAACAACTTAACATGATCCATAATTTCTACGTTATTTAATATTATCAACGTGTAAGAACATTAACACTACCCATGGAGAAATACACCCACAACTGCAAGTAACAATAACATAACTAGAAAATTAAGTTAAAAGACAGTAGTTTTTTTTCTTGCAGAATGTGTGAAATTCAAGACCATGTATCTTGTAGAGATCAGGATGTAGAATAAGAGGAAAGGAATAGAGAAATGAACAGAAAGGAGGGAAACAAGATATAGAAACAGTGTACAAATGAAAAAGGATTTGCCTGGCAGAAACTTTAGTTTCAGTTTGAAATAGCAGATTTCCTAATACTGAGAAAACTAACAGTGTTACACGACCAGGCTGACCTAATTCTGTGCGATTACATCATATCCAAACTTGACCATGATTGCTGTACAAGTAATTCACACAAAGTAACAAGCAAAAATTCCATCACCAACAGAGACATAATACGAGCAGAGTGCATGTCCAAGTGAAACAAAAAAAAAAAGATAGCGCAACAGAACAAAACGTCATGATGGAAATGCTCTCGTTTATTTATTTATTTATTTACTTATTTGATTACCGTTTTACGCAGTACTCAAGAATATTTCACTTACACGACAGCGGCCAAAACTGTTCTGGTTAAATCTATGAATATGTACATGTATACACACATAGGAAGATTTGTTTATTTATTGGAAAGGCTCTTTAATGTTGTCCTCGAGAATTTTTCACTCATATGACAGTGGTCAGGTTTGTGAAAACCCGAGACCTTGGAGTAAAACCAATGCCCTTTGCCAGGTTCAAGTAACAGACAAAACTCCCGACCGAATGCCCCATTTAAAAAGTGCACAGAGAGGACAAATCTGGCATTTGAATTCCGCAGGCAGGATTTTTACATAAGCACACAGAAAAGCAAAAACAACCTGTCTTAAAAGTAGAACAAACTTCACTCCAATGACAATGTTATTCAGTACAGCCTAAAAGAAACAGCTGCAGGGGACCAAAATCCGATATGTGATAATATTACCTAAAATGTCACATGCACTGTAAAACCGTTTTTTCATTTTAGTAAAGAGTTCTTTAATAAATCCTCTATCCTCTGTCAGCATCACACACCTCCAAATTTTACGCCACCGGCACCATCTTTTGAATCCGGGCTACCAACAACTTCTGGTCGGACGATCTCCCGCGGGAAGGTACTCATCATATCACGCTCTGATATGTCTGACTCCAAAGCGAGTTGAACACCCTAAAAACACCACGTAAATAGCACTCAGACACGGTATGTTCTCATAGAAACAAGAACAAGTCATGCATGTTTATAGCCATGGAAACCATGAACAATTCATGCCTGCTTATAGCCATGGAAACCATGAGCAATTCATGGAAACCATGAGCAATTCATGTATGTCTATAACCATGGAAACCATGAACAATTCATGCATGTCTATAGCCATAGAAACCATGAACAATTCATGCCTGTTTATAGCCATGGAAACTGTGAGCAATTCATGCACGTCTATACCCATGGAAACCATGAGCAATTCAGGCATGTCTATAGCCATGGAAACCATGAACAATTCAGGCATGTCTATAGCCATGGAAACCATGAACAATTCAGGCACATTTATGGCCATGGAAACCAAGAACAATTCAGGCATGTCTGTTCCTGATGTCTTCAAAACCATGAAACAGAGGAATTCTGGAAACCAATGTCTATAATTCAAAAACCATTATTACGAGATCTGCCATCTTTTTCCCCTTGAGAACTCAAGGCCTGAAATTGGTGTTCAACTATTTATCTACCGAACAATTATTTTTTCAACAATTAAAACGGGACAAAGGAGCTAGATGATGTTTTCCTGTGGAAACTTCATTTCAATTCCATCAAACACAAACCTTAAGGAGCATACAAAAACCACACCAAATATGAAGAGTTTCCACCGCCCTCACATGCTATCTGCGTTACACAAATCAGGTCAAATATTCAAACAAACTATGACTTGAAAAAAAAAAAAAAATTACAAAAACCTTATGGTACAGAACATGTACAAATAAACTTCCCACACAACCACACAAGCTGTTTCACACAAAAAGGCGTATGCACAAACCTTCTGGTACACATAAAGTTTACACAAACCATATCAAATATTTAAGAGATCACACAAGCTGTTTCACAAAAGAACGCAAACATACTACATGTACACACCTTATGGAAGTGCTCTGTGAACTCTTTGAGGGCAGGTGCAGAGCTAAACTGAGCCATAAACATTCGCTTGATTGGTTCGTCTGTCGAAAAATCCACCGCCGCCCACTGACATACTCGCTTTTCGTCGCTGAAAAGTGATAAGGCACAATCCCTGGAATTAAATCCTATGACAAATCGGACAGAACATTCTCTTTCTGAGTAATGAATTAAACATGAAAAAAAGAATTAGTTGGGTTCTGAACTCTCTGAAACATCCAGTTTTGGGCACCTTTAGCCTGGGCAGGTTAGTGGGTCAACAACTTAGATTAGGTAGCACAGCTACCAATCAGCTTGAATTCTGTAGAAATTTGAAAGTAAAACTTCTGCAAACAAAAAAGTACCCAAGTCATGAATTTGTACTTTACGGTAACTAATATGCACTCAAAGCATGAACGATGGAACATCCCTTTTGTGTCACTGTGAATTACACATATGAAAAACTTCAGCTCAAAATATGCAGTAATTTTTGAGATACCACCTCTAACATTTTCCTTCACATTGATTCAAATGCACAAAACACTAAGTCATGGATTTTGCAAAACTGTGGAAATCTCATTAAGTTATGAAATAGAGGTCTAGAGAAGAGAAGAAAATATCCTACATAATTACCTGCTCAGTGAACTTTCCTTTGATATGATATGGTTGCACACTTTAGTCTGGTTGTCGGTTTCCATGGAAATTCGGTGAGCTGTGACATCATCATCGTAGAGTACTTTCAAGTCACCCATTCCCAGCACCTGAAATCAACGATCAATCACTTGAAAATGATCCTTTATTACCTGTGTCACAGTTTTCCCAAAAAAAAAAAAAAAAAAATGAAATCTTTCTAAAATCTTTCAAGGCACGATCCTACATATACATTTACTTGTATTTTAAACTATGTCACCGGCTAACATGCTGTACGACAGTTTCACATGTTTACACGCGCATGGTTGTATTTATGTCAGCGTGTTATGTCGTACTAAAGAATATTTTACTTGTATGACAGCAGCTAGACTACTGATTGGAGGAACCTGAGAGAAACAGGCAACCATCCATAGGTTGCTGTCAGACCATCCCATGTATTATTAGAGAGGAAGCAGAAGCAAACATTGATATGATTTCATTTATTTGATTTATACAACAGCAGCCAGCATTATGGTGGGAGGAAAGAAGGCAGAGCCTGGGGGAAAACCCATGACCATCTGCAGGTTGCTGGCAGAGTGTAGACAAACAAAAGCACAGTCACAGACGGCGGCCAGCATTATGGTGGGAGGAAAGAAGGCAGAGCGTGGGGGAAAACCCACGACCATCTGCAGGTTGCTGGCAGAGTGTAGACAAACAAAAGCACATGGCCATTCATGACTATGGTAAAACACTGATATGATTTGATTTATTTGCAGCACAAAATGCATATGTTAAGACGGAGTTGTAGTTGTGGGAATAAAGCTTGCTAAACTTGTTCAATTCCTGGTTCAGATATTGGTGATTAGACACCCTAGCATTTGGCTAGCTCAGTTCTGTGTAATACTTTGCACATTTTTTGCTTGAAACTACATGTATGTTTTAGGCCATGTTAATTCTCTGGTGTCACAAAGATTCTCATAACATGCATGGAATTTGCTGAATTGTGAGAGACAGGGTTAATAATGCTTTCAAGGTTGTCTGCCATGTCTGTCTATTCCATGGAACAGACATGGAATTTGCTGAACTATGAGGGACAGGGTTAATAATGCTTTCAAGGTTGTCTGCCATGTCTGTCTATTCCATGGAACAGACATGGAATTTGCTGAACTGTGAGGGACAGGGTTAATAATGCTTTCAAGGTTGTCTGCCATGTCTGTCTATTCCATGGAACAGACATGGAATTTGCTGAACTGTGAGGGACAGGGTTAATAATGCTTTCAAGGTTGTCTGCCATGTCTGTCTATTCCATGGAACAGACATGGAATTTGCTGAACTGTGAGGGACAGGGTTAATAATGCTTTCAAGGTTGTCTGCCATGTCTGTCTATTCCATGGAACAGACATGGAATTTGCTGAACTGTGAGGGACAGGGTTAATAATGCTTTCAAGGTTGTCTGCCATGTCTGTCTATTCCATGGAACAGACATGGAATTTGCTGAACTGTGAGGGACAGGGTTAATAATGCTTTCAAGGTTGTCTGCCATGTCTGTCTATTCCATGGAACAGACATGGAATTTGCTGAACTGTGAGGGACAGGGTTAATAATGCTTTCAAGGTTGTCTGCCATGTCTGTCTATTCCATGGAACAGACATGGAATTTGCTGAACTGTGAGGGACAGGGTTAATAATGCTTTCAAGGTTGTCTGCCATGTCTGTCTATTCCATGGAACAGACATGGAATTTGCTGAACTGTGAGGGACAGGGTTAATAATGCTTTCAAGGTTGTCTGCCATGTCTGTCTATTCCATGGAACAGACATGGAATTTGCTGAACTGTGAGGGACAGGGTTAATAATGCTTTCAAGGTTGTCTGCCATGTCTGTCTATTCCATGGAACAGACATGGAATTTGCTGAACTGTGAGAGACAGGGTTAATAATGCTTTCAAGGTTGTCTGCCATGTCTGTCTATTCCATGGAACAGACATGGAATTTGCTGAACTGTGAGAGACAGGGTTAATAATGCTTTCAAGGTTGTCTGCTATGTCTGTCTATTCCATGGAACAGACATGGAATTTGCTGAACTGTGAGGGACAGGGTTAATAATGCTTTCAAGGTTGTCTGCCATGTCTGTCTATTCCATGGAACAGACATGGAATTTGCTGAACTGTGAGGGACAGGGTTAATAATGCTTTCAAGGTTGTCTGCCATGTCTGTCTATTCCATGGAACAGACATGGAATTTGCTGAACTGTGAGGGACAGGGTTAATAATGCTTTCAAGGTTGTCTGCCATGTCTGTCTATTCCATGGAACAGACATGGAATTTGCTGAACTGTGAGGGACAGGGTTAATAATGCTTTCAAGGTTGTCTGCCATGTCTGTCTATTCCATGGAACAGACATGGAATTTGCTGAACTGTGAGGGACAGGGTTAATAATGCTTTCAAGGTTGTCTGCCATGTCTGTCTATTCCATGGAACAGACATGGAATTTGCTGAACTGTGAGGGACAGGGTTAATAATGCTTTCAAGGTTGTCTGCCATGTCTGTCTATTCCATGGAACAGACATGGAATTTGCTGAACTGTGAGGGACAGGGTTAATAATGCTTTCAAGGTTGTCTGCCATGTCTGTCTATTCCATGGAACAGACATGGAATTTGCTGAACTGTGAGGGACAGGGTTAATAATGCTTTCAAGGTTGTCTGCCATGTCTGTCTGTTCTACTGTAAAATGCAGCCATATCCCTTTTCAGGGTTGATTCTTTCACTGAATAAGTGGGTGGGGCTTTACATCACACTGGCAGTGTTTAGTACAATGGTGAAGCCCGGGGGTATTTCTGATGATTAATGGGAGATCAGAAGCTACACAGACGGTCCAAATGACAGCAGGACACATCATTTTCTTCTGTGACGTTGCAATATGTGTGTACTACATCCTATCACTGAGTCACCATGTAATGAACTTATAGGTGAATCACTTCAGTGACCATTGTTGGGCCCCAACAAAGGGAGATAACCTAATCAGCCCACACATTTGATGTCTGCAGGATTTGAGAATATATCTGTACCCCATGTGACCCTTGTTGTCCAATGAAAAGCGAAGTATTTTGTCTGATGTGGGATAAAGGAAAGAACAAATGAGTTCAGACCTTTGGACCATCTTGATACAGATGGAAAGGAGTTTTACGAGTTCCCCATTGGCCAGTGTAGCTACTGATGACTACATGGAACTGTCCTCTTACCTTCCATTTGTTATCCTCAAATGCAGACAGAGTTGCTCGCTTCTCAAAAATTGTCTGCAGGATATCCTCATAGTCTTCATCATCTTCATCTTCCACATCTTCGTACTCATCCTCCTCCTCCTCCTCTGCTTCAGTGCCGGCATCTCCAGCACCTCCAGTAGAGTGGGCAGAGTTATCTCCCTTGCCTGATTCCTGCACAGAAACCTTGATGTTGTCTTCTTCGCATGCTGAAATACAATTACCAGAAAAATAAATTCATGTATTTTCCGTGACTGCCCTTTAGCAGGTAACTGATTAACCTCACGACTCAAAGCAGCCGTCAACCGAGAGTGAGCTGGATTTGACCAGGCTAGCTCATTTGCTCATGTCTGATTGGCTGTAATGAGAATGATCCTTTAGTCTCGAGAGTCCGTAAAGGTCCCATTCTTCCAATAACCAACAGGTCATACGGTAAAAAATGGTATGTACACATACATGTTCATGCAGTACGATCTTAGATACATTTTAGATCAAACTATCAAAGTATTAAACTTCTCAGGATAATGGATTTTCTATTGTGCGCTTTACCATGCTTTACATGTAGGTATCTATGCTTGGGGTTTCACCTTCTTCACAATTTTTGCAGTTATATGATGACAAGGAATCATTACCCTGTGTTACATATAATGTACATGTTTACTACTGATCTTTTCCAAGTAATACAAACGAAGGAATACAGAAACGATTTTTTCATTGGCTGGTGTGAGACACAGGCAAGCCCTGGCTATGCCCAGCCTCAGCTGTATTTTAGGTATGGTACATTTATTCAAGCCTGACCAAGGCTGCAGGGTTTAACCCTGGAAACGCTATCTCCACTCTCAACCAATCAGCATCAATTATGTATCCCTTTAAGCTGCACAAAGTTTAAATGAACAAAATAAGTGAGTTCAGGTCTATCTGGAAAGGGTGAGTATAGATATGAAAACAGGATTAGTTTGTGTTTAATTTGTGGCCAATGAGGTACATAATACCTAATTTGGGTGATTGGGATATTAAAGAAAGGGGGTCACATTACATTCTCTACAAGAGCCAAACAAGGAACTGAGGAGCATCTGGGCCTATATCTCGAACCCTGAAAAACTATTTAGGAACGTCCTACTAAAATATGGACGAACAAAAGTTGTCATGCTGAATAACAATATTTACAAGAATATGTAAATACAAATCCATCATGAACATGCAGTTTGCAGCAAGAACATTGGGAACAAGTAACTTATAGGGAACAAGTCACCTATAGGGAACAAGTCACCTATAGGGAACAAGTCACATATTTAGGGACGTCCTACTAAAATATGGACGAACAGAAGTTGTTCCATGCTGAATAACACAAGAATATGTAAATACAAATCCATCATGAACATGCAGTTTGCAGCAAGAACATTGGGAACAAGTCACCTATAGGGAACAAGTCACCTATAGGGAACAAGTCACCTATAGGGAACAAGTCACATATTTAGGGACGTCCAACTAAAATATGGACAAACAGAAGATGTTCCATGCTGAATAACACCAGAATATGTAAATACAAATCCATCATGAACATGCAGTTTGCAGCAAGAACATTGGGAACAAGTCACCTATAGGGAACAAGTCACCTATAGGGAACAAGTCACCTATAGGGAACAAGTCACCTATTTAGGGACGTCCTACTAAAAAGATGAACCAACAGAAGTTGTGTCATACTGAATAACACAAGAATATGTAAATACAAATCCATCACGAACATGCAGTTTGCAGCAAGAACATTGGGAATAAGTTACCTATATGTATATTCTATCTGATCAGAAGGATATAGTCTTCAACAATACCCATGTACATTCTCAAGTTCTGGGTCTATAGGGAGGACTGTCCCACAACAAGGAAACACAAAGGTGGCACACTGTGGTTACACCTGATGCTGGGATGCTTGTCCAGCTAGTGTCATTGTACAATGGGGTTCTTCTTTAATCTATCATTACTGAAATTTTAACTTTCTCACTGCGTAATTTGCACTCAAAATGACAGTGTATTAAATGAATAGTCCTACACTTTGAATTTTGAGTGAAAGCAGATTTATCACATGTGAAAATTCATTTATATTTTCTTTTTTTGATCTAAATATGTAGAAGTTTCATGTATCAGCTTGAAATGACAAGCAAATGTATATGTAAACAGGATCACACTGTTCACTATAAAGTTAACTAACGATATTCAATACACACTTAGGTAGTCAATACTTTAGTTCCCTTCCCCCCCCCCCCCCCCACCGTCGTCACTATTTTATTTCTGCTTCACTCAACCTTGTCCAAAACTGAAACGTGTATAAAATTACAGCACAACCTAAAGAATACTATAAAATGAATGTAGAGTTAATCTTCTAAGGATTGACTGTAATATTTTTTTAATTTCTTGGGGTATGAACGAAAAAACTGGTGAGTAAACTGGTTTATACAAAAGTTTACATGGCAGTTTTTTTGATTATACCCCAATAAACCTAAAAAAGAATTCCAGCCAACCCTTCTAATTTAATTCAAGGAATAAAAGGATGTTATCTAATGTTTTACTTTCCTTCCACACTGTGAGAAATGTTAGTCCATTGTTTTGAAAAAGGGAACGCCGCAAATTCCAGGTTACACATTTTATGCACAAGATCCTTTGGGCCAATGAAATTGGTGATCACAGTTCTACCGTTACTAAGCAACATCACATGCACAACGAGCCAAATGACGAGGCAAATTTTACATCTGCGGGTCTTTTCAAAAAGAATTATGAAAACATTTTTCTACAAACATTTGGAAGATGAATTCCGAGCTGGAGAACTTTGGGCGCAGAAGAAGCTGAATCTATTCAGGCTGAGCAACATACTTGAAACATACGAATGATCGATTGTTAACTAAGGACAAACATTTCAAAACGATCTGCACTTATGAACCTTTACAACATTTTTTACAACAAACGAAAACAAAACCAACTGGAGGATTCCATATCACTCACACATGTGATGGCATACTTGTTTTATATTACTATACTCATAAAATAGACAACAGCAGTATCTTATAAAAAGCAGCAATGCCAAACACACCCAATGGATAAAACAGTGCACAAATTAATTATCAAATGACAAATGGAAAACTACAATATGCCCTGAACAAAAAGTCATTTGGCCATCATCATAGCAGGCAGACAGACAGGTGTAGGCAGGCAAGTGTTGCACTGGATAATGGATGAAGACTTGTACATGTCCATGTAATCAAACATGCCAAATAGACAAAACCATCTGACCATATGGATATACTGAGGGACAAATGGACAAAACCATCTGACCATATGGATATACTGAGGGACAAATGGACAAAACCACGTGACCATATGGATATACTGATGGACAAACGGACAAATCCACCTGACCATAAGGATATACTGAGGGACAAACGGACAAATCCACCTGACCATAAGGATATACTGAGGGACAAAATGACAAAACCACCTAACCATATGGATATACTGATGGACAAACGGACAAATCCACCTGACCATAAGGATATACTGAGGGACAAAATGACAAAACCACCTAACCATATGGATATACTGAGGGACAAATGAACAAAACCACTTGACCATATGGATATACTGATGGACAAACGGACAAATCCACCTGACCATAAGGATATACTGAGGGACAAATGGACAAAACCACCTGACCATAGGGATATACTGAGGGACAAATGGACAAAACCACCTGACCATATGGATATACTGAGGGACAAATGGACAAAACCACCTGACCATATGGATATACTGAGGGACAAATGGACAAAAACCATTTGACCATAAGGATATACTGTGGGACAAATGGACAAAACCACGTGACCATATGGATATACTGAGGGACAAATGGACAAAACCACCTGACCATATGGATATACTGAGGGACAAATGGACAAAAACCACCTGACCATAAGGATATACTGAGGGACAAATGGACAAAACCACCTGACCATAAGGATATACTGAGGGACAAAATGACAAAACCACCTAACCATATGGATATACTGAGGGACAAATGGACAAAACCACGTGACCATATGGATATACTGAGGGACAAAATGACAAAACCACCTGACCATATGGATATACTGAGGGACAAATGGACAAAACCACATGACCATATGGATATACTGAGGGACAAAATGACATAACGACCTAACCATATGGATATACGGAGGGACAAATGGACCAAACCATCTGACCATATGGATATACTGAGGGACAAATGGACAAAACCACTTGACCATAAGGATATACTGTGGGACAAATGGACAAAACCACCTGACCATATGAATATACTGAGGGACAAATGTACAAAACCACCTGACCATATGGATATACTGAGGGACAAATGGACAAGTAAATGAGGGCAACGAGCTACCAAAGGGCCTGCATGGCTGAGCCCCTCTGATGTATGCACAAATGCAAATCAGATGGGGTGCAAGTACACTGGATCATGAACAGTGTATCAATTGTGTCATATCACAATGGGCAAAAGGACAACTGCTTTAACCATTCACATAAAGACAGCTGTGCATGCACAAATCATGCCAAGTGGACAAAATTAATAACCAATCATGCCAAGTGGACAAAATTAATACAAAAAAAGAAAAAAAAGAAAAAAAAAAAAACAAGTGCACTCACAGGGTTATTAAGGTGTAACTTGACAAGCACATTATCCAACAGATCTTCATCTACAGCTATAAAATCAAACACTGCCTAATGGACAAAAACAGTGCAAAATGTGGCTATCGGCAGGAAATGGACAGTCCTACTAATGGATCATTCCACTAAATACTACTTATAGGATATCAGCAGAAACAACATGGAGAGTGGCAGCACCAAGGTTGGCAGAAACACACAACAACACATGCCGAACAATGAATGATGTACCTGCTTTGATTAACTGTTTACTGTAGTAGACATTGCCTTTGTCCCCTGTTGTGAACCCTGTAGAACTTCTCACAGAGGGTTCTATCTTCTCTACCACATCAGCTACAAGAGCATAGGTTCAATCTTCTATAAAAACTTACAAATGGTTTACAAGCTTTTTCTAATACCTGTATTATCTAGCTGTTGACTGTAGTAGACATTGCCTTGGTCCCCAGTTGTGAACCCTGTAGAACTTCTCACAGAAGGTTCTACTTTCTCCTCTACCACACCAGCTACAAGAGCATAGGTTCAATCTTGTATAAAAACTTTTCTTGAACTCGAAACAATACGTTGCAGTTTGTTCACACATATCAACTTCTGGTGCACTGTGTAAGGCAGGGTTATGCTGCAATCTCAAAGACTTACTAGCAATTAAAAAAAGAAGTTCTGAAGTAAAATGACGTCCTCATGCAAGGGAATAAAGTCTAGAAACAACTCGAGTTAAATAGGTATCATTGTCAATATCCTACTTTAAAGTTCTTGAGGTTGTAATACCTGTTTTGTCAAGCTGTTGGCTGTAGTAGACACTGCCTTTGTCCCCAGTTGTGAACCCTGTAGAACTTCTCACAGAAGGTTCTACTATCTCCTCTACCACACCAGCTACAAAAACATTCGTTCACTTCGTTATAAATATAACATCTGGTTATCATATTTTCATTTTCCAAATTTTACATGCCACTGCTTCTTGACATATTTTGTTTTTCTCATGTCCGGTTGTTTGAAAAGATTTATTCCATATTAATTTAAATTTTTCTGCTGCAACCTAGCAATCTTGTAACATTCTTGAAATCTTTATATTTGATCTCATTTGAACTGCTCTATATGTTTAACTGTGGCTTATGTTCACTGTTCAAAAACACACTTGTTGGACATATCACATGCTGTTTGAATTCTATGAAAAATCCGTCCTCTGAAGGAATAACATACAACACATAAACCTACATGTAAATGTTTTACAAGCTTTTTAAATTTGTATTATTGTCAATATGGTACTTTAAATTTCCTGGGGTCATAATATCTGTATTGTCTCGCTGTTGACTGTAGTAGACATTTGCCTTTGTCCCCAGTTGTGAACCCTGTAGAACTTCTCACAGAAAGTTCCACTATCTCCTCTACCACACTAGCTACAAGAGCATAGGTTCAATCTTCTATAAAAACTTACAAATGGTTTACAAGCTTTTTCTAATACCTGTTTTGTCAAGCTGTTGACTGTAGTAGACATTGCCTTTGTCCCCAGTTGTGAACCCTGTAGAACTTCTCACAGAAGGTTCTACTATCTCCTCTACCACACCAGCTACAAGAGCATAGGTTCAATCTTCTATAAAAACTTACAAATGGTTTACAAGCTTTTTCTAGTACCTGTATTATCTAGCTGTTGACTGTAGTAGACATTGTCTTTGTCCCCAGTTGTGAACCCTGTAGAACTTCTCACAGAAGGCTCTACTATCTCCTCTACCACACCAGCTACAAGAGCATAGGTTCAATCTTCTATAAAAACTTACAAATGGTTTACAAGCTTTTTATAATACCTGTATTATCTAGCTGCTGACTGTAGTAGACATTGCCTTTGTCCCCAGTTGTGAACCCTGTAGAACTTCTCACAGAAGGTTCTACTATCTCCTCTACCACATCAGCTACAACAGCATAGGTTCAATCTTCTATAAAAACTTACAAATGGTTTACAAGCTTTTTCTAGTACCTGTATTATCTAGCTGTTGACTGTAGTAGACATTGCCTTTGTCCCCAGTTGTGAACCCTGTAGGACTTCTCACAGAAGGTTCTACTATCTCCTCTACCACACCAGCTACAAGAGCATAGGTTCAATCTTCTATAAAAACTTACAAATGGTTTACAAGCTTTTTATAATACCTGTATTATCTAGCTGTTGACTGTAGTAGACATTGCCTTGGTCCCCAGTTGTGAACCCTGTAGAACTTCTCACAGAAGGTTCTACTATCTCCTCTACCACATCAGCTACAAAAACATGATTTCGATTTCATGACAGCCTTGTTTCTCAAACTTTCCTTATCTTCATTTACCATACAGCTGTCCAATGCTTGTTGTTCCCATGCTTGGTTTATTTTCAATCCAGAAAAGCTTACATGCCGCAAAAAAGGTCAGATTCCTATATTGTATATAGCAATGCTTAAACTCTTTCTCTCAAGGGGCATCCAAAAAAGTAATGTTTGTTGTTTACAAGGCCAGAATTAAAATATTACATGTTTGTTGTTACACAGCCAACCTTTCAGAAAGGATCTGACCGAAATTCTTTCTTCGTGCTTTTACAGATACCAAATTTTTTATTTTATTTTATTTTGTTGAAATACTTGTTTTTTCCTGCCATTGTTTGAAATGTCACTCTGTTTACAGGTGACAGGCGCTCTTTCGAGATATAAACTTTTCTCTCCCGCTATTTAGCCAAGCCCAACTTATAGTGCTTCGACGGGTATACCTGTCCGATACCTTTAGATCGAGATACCTGAAGTGCAAAGTGTTTTCACCTATATCCATTTCGATAAAATATTTATGTCATATTTGGGTGGGGGGTGGGGGGGGGGGCACATACTTTACTGAGCTGATGACCAGTGTTCTCGTGTTTTCATATGGAGTCGAGATTTCAAATTTACTACTCATTCTGTGAGATAATCATTGTAAAATGTTCAAAGGAATCTTGTAAACATAGCAGCTGTCAGTGTCTAATGACTGCAAACTATAGAATCCTCTGTGGTCCAATTCTTTTTGCCACGCTGTACCTTAAAAACACACTTAATCTCGCGAAATTGAACTGCTGAGAATTGTGTGACTCATAATATAAATGCATATAAACGGAGCGAAACAATGACGAAACATGGACACAGGTCTATACCTCCAAGGGCAAGTGGGTCAAGTTGCTTAAGTTATACAGCCCACTTACATAGATCCCCTAGTTTATTTTTCGTGAAGTAAATTAATTCAGTCCTGGACTGGTATAATCATGGTGACAAATTGAGACCCAACTTACATGTACACCATAATATCTGCTGCAACATGATTAAAATGAAAGATTTTTGCTTTAAATCTATGTTATCAAAGAACCCCCAACGGAGCCCCTTTTATGTTGGTATCCACCATTGTGTTATTCTCATTTCACATATAAGAGGCATAGAAAAATATCGTTGGGGAGATCCCAAAATTTAAAAAAAAGGTTAGTCAGGTGTGTGAATACCTTTTCTCCCCATCAAAACTCTATGCTAGGGAACTTGTAGCTGGGAATATATTGGTATAATTTCAAGAACTGTCATTGATGTCACCACCACCAGATGCTTTGGTGGAATAAAAATGTATACATTGTTGTGAAGTGGAAACAATGGTAGTGACAGGGAAATGGATACAGGGAAGTTCACATACAGACAAAGCTGATATGTTCCATTCTTTAATCTTCATGCAACACAACATGATTTTGGCTCTCCTGTTACACCAGTATATATGTTTTGGACAGTGTAAATTAGATCAAGGCTGGTGATCTGAACTGAGGCTCACATGGGTGCTTACACTCTGCATACGTTTAGACAAACATGTTCATGGAATGATGTACTGAGCACAGAATAAATGTTTGATCCTTCACACGAAGTCAGAATCCGCTAAATCTCACAAAGTTTAATTAAAACTAGGAAATTTAGGCAAATGGAAACAGACTTCCCAGCAAAGATTTTATTTCACTGGGTCAGGAGGTTCGGCTTCACTCCGTCAAAATTATAAGCTGGACCAGATCTTGGTTCTATTTTCACATGCTCGCCCCCTCTGTACAGGATGTGAAAATGCTAGCACAAACTGTTGATTTCAATTGCCCAGCTGTGCTCATAATAATGTTAAACAAATGTTTACTCGTTAGTTTTTAGTAAAGATCTAAGAGCACTTATTTTGAGAATTATCAAATATTGGGTGACATAATTTAGTACTGCACTCTGATCAATCCTGAGGAGGTTTAATAGTGATCAATCATTTGAACAGGATCCTATGATTGTTCTTCCCTTCGGTGAAGAAAAAATAAAACACCGAAAAAAAAAATTCTACCTACCTACCCTCTTTTGTTATGAAAGGCTTGTAACATCAAACAAACAATATCTTAATTTTTTGGATGTTAAGTTTTTTCTAATACCTGTTTTGTCAAGCTGTTGGCTGTAGTAGACATTGCCTTTGTCCCCTGTTGTGAACCCTGTAGAACTTCTCAGAGAAGGTTCCGCTATCTCCTCTACCACACCAGCTACAAAAATGTGATTTTAATTTTTTGACAATCTTGATTCACAAAATTTCCTTTTTTCATTTTGCATGCAGCTGTTCTCGCCACATTGTACATTTCCCATGCCTTGCTATTTTAAATGCTGAACAGATTTTGGTACACAAAGAAAGTTGGTGATTTCCTATAATTTAAGTATCACTGCAAAAGCTCTTCAAGGGGCATCCAATACTTCATTTTTTACAAGCTTTTTCTAATACCTGTTTTGTCCAGCTGTTGACTGTAGCCGACATTGCCTTTGTCTCCAGTTGTGAACCCTGTAGAACTTCTCACCGAAGGTTCTACTATCTCCTCTACCACACCAGCTACAAAAACATGATTTCGATTTCATGACAACCTTGTTTCTCAAACTTTCCTTATTTTCATTTACCATGCAGCTGTCCAAATTTTATATTTCCCTTGACCGTTTATTTTCAATGCTGAGCTTTTCATAAAGTAAAAATGTTGGGGAATTCCTATATTGTATGTATCAATGCAAAAACCCTTTCTCTCAAGGGGCATGCAAATATACAAATGCTTCATTTTTACAAGCTTTTCCTAGGACCTGTTTTGTCTAGCTTTTGGATGTACAGTAGTAGACCTTGCCTTTGTCCACCATTGTGAACTATGCTGAACTTCTCACAGAATTTTCTACTATCTCTTCTACCACATCAGCTACAAAAACATGATCTTGACTTCCTTAGTTAAGTTTATCACCCATTTGCTTAATTTGGCATTCCCATGATCTATATCATATTTTATCCCATGATACTTTTAATGTGAACATTTTCTTTTCACTCACAATCCAGCAGCTGGTGATATTTCCAATTCTTCTTTATTTGCAGCTGATCTGTACAGCCAGCTACATTTAAGGCAAATGTTCACTCTTCAAACTGTATTTCATAGTTTAGTATCAGCTAATACTATGTATTACTACAAAACTCTTGTCTGAAGAGACATGGAAGATGTGAAAACTTCTTTCTTTTCTAAACTTGTTTGCATTACCTGCTTTGTCTAGCTGTTGACTGTAGTAGACATTGCCTTTGTCCCCTGTTGTGAACCCTATAGAACTTCTCACAGAAGGTTCCACTATCTCCTCTACCACACCAGCTACAAAAATGTGATTTTAATTTTTTGACAATCTTGATTCACAAAATTTCCTTTTTTCATTTTGCATGCAGCTGTTCTCGCCACATTGTACATTTCCCATGCCTTGCTATTTTAAATGCTGAACAGATTTTGGTACACAAAGAAAGTTGGTGATTTCCTATAATTTATGTATCACTGCAAAAACTCTTCAAGAGGCATGCAATACTTCATTTTTTACAAGCTTTTTCCAATACCTGTTTTGTCCAGCTGTTGACTGTAGTAGACATTGTCTTTGTCCCCAGTTGTGAACCCTGTAGAACTTCTCACAGAAGGTTCTACTATCTCCTCTACCACACCAGCTACAAAAACATGATTTCGATTTCATGACAACCTTGTTTCTCAAACTTTCCTTATTTTCATTTACCATGCAGCTGTCCAAATTTTATATTTCCCTTGCCCGTTTATTTTCAATGCTGAGCTTTTCATAAAGTAAAAATGTTGGGGAATTCCTATATTGTATGTATCAATGCAAAAACCCTTTCTCTCAAGGGGCATGCAAATATACAAATGCTTCATTTTTACAAGCTTTTCCTAGGACCTGTTTTGTCTAGCTTTTGGATGTACAGTAGTAGACCTTGCCTTTGTCCACCATTGTGAACTATGCTGAACTTCTCACAGAATTTACTACTATCTCTTCTACCACATCAGCTACAAAACCATGATCTGGACTTCCATAGCTAAGTTTATCACCCATTTGCTTAATTTGGCATTCCCATGATCTATGTCCTATTTTATCCCATGATATTTTTAATGTGAACATTTTCTTTTCACTCACAATCCAGCAGCTGGTGATATTTCCAATTCTTCTTTATTTGTAGCTGATCTGTACAGCCAGCTACATTTAAGGCAAATGTTCACTCTTCAAACTGTATTTCATAGTTTAATATCAGCTAATACTATGTATTACTACAAAACTCTTGTCTGAAGAGACACGGAAGCTGTGAAAACTTTCTTTTCTAAACTTGTTTGCATTACCTGCTTTGTCTAGCTGTTGACTGTAGTAGACATTGCCTTTGTCCCCTGTTGTGAACCCTGTAGAACTTCTCACAGAAGGTTCCACTATCTCCTCTACCACACCAGCTACAAAAATGTGATTTTAATTTTTTGACAATCTTGATTCACAAAATTTCCTTTTTTCCATTTTGCATGCAACTGTTCTTGCCACACTGTAAATTTCCCATAATGCCTGGTTATTTTTAAGGCTGAACAGTTTTTGTTACAGAAAGCAAGTTGGTGATTTCCTATACTTTATGTATCACTGCAAAAACTCTTCAAGCGGAATGCAATACTTCATTTTTCACAAGCTTTTTCTAATACCTGTTTTGTCAAGCTGTTGGCTGTAGTGGACACTGCCTTTGTCCCCTGTTGTGAACCCTGTAGAACTTCTCACAGAAGGTTCCACTATCTCCTCTACCACACCAGCTACAAAAATGTGATTTTAATTTTTTGACAATCTTGATTCACAAAATTTCCTTTTTTCCATTTTGCATGCAGCTGTTCTTGCCACACTGTAAATTTCCCATAATGCCTGGTTATTTTTAAGGCTGAACAGTTTTTGCTACAGAAAGAAAGTTGGTGATTTCCTATACTTTATGTATCACTGCAAAAACTCTTCAAGGGGAATGCAATGCTTCAGTTTTCACAAGCTTTTTCTAATACCTGTTTTGTCCAGCTGTTGACTGTAGCAGACATTGTCTTTGTCCCCAGCTGTGAACCCTGTTGAACTTCTCACAGAAGGTTCTACTATCTCCTCTACCACACCAGCTAGAAAAACATGATTTCATTTATTTATTTATTTATTTTATTTATTTTATTGGTGTTTTACGTCGTACTCAAGAATATATCACTTATACAACGGCCACCAGCTTAATGGTCGGAGAAAACCGAACACAGCCCGGGGAAAAATGACGTTCAGCTATCCAGTGCTGCTTCGCTGAGACGCCTTACCGAAGGCAAGTAAGCCACCCCGCCCACACAATTATACTGATAGTGGTCAGCTAGTCGCTGCACTATCCCCTTAATGCTGAACGCCAGAGTGATGAAGCTATACAACTTCCTCTTTTAACGTCTTAGGTGTCACCCAACCCAGGATTAACCCTGGATGCCAGAAGCAAACGCTCTTCCAACTGAGCCATCATGGGGCGGTCATAAGATTTTGAATACGAAAAATGCATTATTTAGGTAGGGCACATATGAACTTTATAGAAATTAAGCAATAATCTGTCGAGGCCAGATACCACTCTTCTGATATGCCAAAACATGAACTCTGTCGGTGGTCGCATTTGAAGAGATTTAGGGTAGTTCAAAATGATCTGGTAAAGATGTAGCATATTTCTGAACAGCTTACCCAAGTAGATGGAAACGGCCAAAACTTGACAAAATACCTCAACAAGATTAGTGCAAAGAGAAACAATTAGTGTGAATTAAACACAAATTTCCACAAGAATGAGTGTCAAGAAACCTACCTTTCTGCTCCTTCACTTTCATGTCATTTTGACATTTGATAAACATGTCCCTGAATTCCTTGGCTAAAGTTACATTCTGCAAAAAGTACAAAATTTGTCTCATTAATTCCTTTTAGGTTAATATTTGATTGGTGTTTTACATCGTACTCAAGAATATTTCTTGAAAGCCAGCAGATCCCAGGAAAAACCCACGACCATCTGCAGATTGCTGGCAAACCTTCCCATATACGGCCGGAGAGGAAGCCAGCACGAACTGGACTTGAACTCACAGCGGCAGCATTGGTGAGAGGCTTTTGGGTCATTGCGCAGTGCAGGTGTGCTAACCTCCTCAGACACGAAGGCCCCTTTTAGAAAAAATAAAATTCTTCTTTCATGAGTTCTTTCATTCTTTGGTGACATGTACTTTCTATCATGAGAGATTGAGATCTTTCACACATTGTGATGCTAAAATTTGCCTCTAATATTAAGCAACAAATGAAGAATGGTCATAATAATCAACTGTACAACTGATGTTGAGCAAGATAACTTTGGAGTAGAGTCTTAGTCTCTCGATCACGGCCATGTCTAGAAAATATCTCAAGATTCTGACACCAAACTTTCAAGGTGACACCGTGACAGCGTTCATAAAATTTTTTTTATGACAACTGTTATTTAATTTGATTGGCCTTTTACGCCTTACTCAAGAATATTTCACTTATACGAGGGTGGTCAGCATTATGGTGGGAGGAAACCGGCCACAGCCCGGGAAAACCCAGACATTCACAGATTGTTGGCAGACCTTCCCACGCCCGCTTGGAGAGGAAGCCAGTATGAGCTGGACTTGAACTCACAGCGACTGCATTGGTGAGAGATTCCTGGGTCATTACACTGCGCTAGCATGCTAACCAACTGAGCCACAGAGGCCCCCGAAACACAACTAAGTGACTTCTGAGTGTGTGTATGAACAAATTTGTATGGAAACTTTCTACAGGTAAACCATCACAACCATCTGGAGGTTCTGACACCGAACGAAGGTGACACTGTGACAGATGGCCGTGCTGATACTTGATTAGAGATTATTGTCGTACTTGTATGTGGGACCTACCAAAAGTAAACGTGGCACAGCACGTGAGTTAGATCAACTGACCAACAATCGTGTGGCTTATACACACAAATAATCATGCAATTGTACTTGACATTAACCAGAACCACTGGAAACGCAAGCGTTCTAGTTCATTTTTATAACAGAGTTCAAGTTAAAGGAGAAGAAAATTTAAATATCAAACAAATACCATTGAAAAGACTATGCATTTCCTCACAGGTGCATGCCACAAACAAAATTCTAATATGTACCTCAAGTTGATAAATTATAAATAAAGTCAGCGCCAAAATCCGCTGTGGGCGACTCCATTTTGCCTAAGAATTAGTCCCGAAGTAGGAGGAATATTGCCGTCAGAAAACGGCAAAGTGCAGTTTGTTCATTTCTGGTAGAACTCTTCTTCCCAGATGGTAGCGAACAGTACAGTTTGTTTTCTGCTTGACAATCAGGAAACCGGAATGTTGGACATACGTTCCAGTTTTAACGACTCTTACTGGCTGAGAGGCAACACACCCCCAGCATATATTACAGGGTGTTAAAGATGGAAGACGCGATTGACTCAGCGATTTATGCCGGCTTTACATGTATGGCAAGGAAGAATCGCACAAATATGCAGTAGGCACCACCAGATAGAAAAAATGTGCTCTTTTCAGCTTATAGTGTCAGTGTTTTACGTTTTCTTCTTTAAGAGACAGAAACTGCTGTATACTTGGTACCTTACAAACTGTCTTACTAAAAATTGTAACCAAACCAGAGGAAGTTTTATTCAAACTACATTTGTTGCTTTACTTAATGGTGCAAATGGCTTAATGCTCAACTCACTCAGTTATCTCACCCAATTCCCAAATTTAACAATATGTCCATATTTTGATAAGAATTTTGCGAACCAAAATTTTTCAGTTTGGCCTAATTTTAGCCATGACTTCAACAGAACCATGACAAATGTGGTTGATTCTGTTATCTTAATTTCTCATCCTTTCCTCATATGAAAGAGCAACCTTCAGTGCAATTTATGCACCCGTTTAATTTCATTTTGGAGACAAAACTACATTTGTTTGGTTGGCCAATTTCAGGGCTTCACAAAAAACTGTAATATTACTGGCCAGTCTACACAATGCTCTCAGAATATCTTTAAATAAACACCGTGCCAACATGTCAAAAAGTTGAAGAATTGCTGTAGATCAGGTATTATCAAAAAATCATTGCGTACTCACCTTAAATTTGATGGCAAACTGCTCAACTCTGGCTTCCTCTTCTGCGTAATCCTGGGCCGTCCAACACCATGACGTCTCGGATGTGGACATGGGCTTCAACTGGAGGTCAGGGGTCAGAAGATGGTTACAAGAGATTTTCAGCACTTGGTCCCGACGTTGGAGAATCCGGTATGCTCCTAAAAAACATCACGATTTTCAGGTCTTCAAACCTTTAATGATGAGAAACTGGCATGAAATAGGAGCAAACTACCTCACACACCTTATAATTTTGTGATTTTCAGAATTTCTAAGCTAATTCTAAAACATTTTCTAAAAAAAATACGGAAAAATGAATTAAGTGAACTGTGCGTCCGTGAAATGCGTAAACTTTTGAAATCCAACCTCACAAATACTGAAAGTTCTTTTTCTTTCTGTTCACACGCACACACAAACACATAAAATCTCACCAGTTCCCGTGTTTCACATAAAATCTCACCAGTTCCCGTGTTTCACATAAAATCTCACCAGTTCCCCTGCATTTCACATAAAATCTCACCAGTTCCCCTGCGTTTCACATAAAATCTCACCAGTTCCCCTGTGTTTCACATAAAATCTCACCAGTTCCCGTGTTTCACATAAAATCTCACCAGTTCCCCTGCGTTTCACATAAAATCTCACCAGTTCCCCTGTGTTTCACATAAAATCTCACCAGTTCCCCTGTGTTTCACATAAAATCTCACCAGTTCCCCTGTGTTTCACATAAAATCTCACCAGTTCCCCTGTGTTTCACATAAAATCTCACCAGTTTCCCTGTGTTTTAGAATTTTTATCTCCCCTGTACCACGTTCCTTCCACTGCTTTGCTTCCTTGTCAAACCTGAAGAGCTTTGAGCGCTGACAAAACAATACTTCCTCATCTTCCTCACCTGTGATGACGATGATAACAAACAACTTAATAGCAGAAAACAAAGAGATTAGGGGCCTCAAGATTTGCCCACCATGACAGTGTGAATATTATATAAGCAGACAATGACATCTGGCTTGGGAGTGATGACCAAATGACACACCCTCATCCTATTTCAAACTCTTTCATTGAAGCAGTTCTTCACCTACACTGTTGACATGAAAAACTAGCACTTTCTAAAAAGTGGCATAACTCAATTTGAAAATGATGCGACTTATTTTTTCTGATCAGATTGATTTGATTTATTTGATTGGTGTTTTACGCCGTACTCGAGAATATTTCACTTATACGATATGGTGGGTGGAAACCGGGTAAAGCCCAGGGGAAACCCACTATCATCTGCAGGTTGCTGACAGACCTTCCCACATACCAGCGGTGAGGACATCAGACAGAGGAGACAAAAAGTGATTAAATTTTAGAACTTAGAGTGAAATGGTTCTGTACATATAGTGGCAATGCTATCAAGTTTATTGAATGACAAAACAATGCCACATGCAATACGACCAGTAATACAAAAAAAAGGATGTGTGTCAAGCTTCAATAGTTACTGATAAAGCATTGAGAGTGAGAGAGAAATAGAGAGAAAGAGACAGAGAGACCAGACCCTTTCTTTACAACTCTGGAACTGTCACCAAAGGACAATGGATTTACAAAGCTAGAGTAAAGATTATACCTTGACTGCACTCTTTTTTAAAAAGCTGTTTGACTTTCTCCTTGATATCTTTTTATTTAATTGGTGTTTTATGCCATACTCATGAATATTTCACTTAACCCCGGCGGCCAGTATTGCGGTGGGAGGAAAATGGGCAGAGCCCAGGAGAAACCCTCAACCATCCGCAGGTCGCTGTCAGACCTTCCCACGTACAGCGAGGGAGGAAGCCAGCTTATGCTTAATACGATTATAGTTTAATCTCTGTATTTACCAAATTATTATCAGGACACCTTCATTGAGAGAAAATATCTGCACACCTCTTTCCAACCTCTGGCTAAACCCGGCTTGTTCAATGTAATTAGTGCCAACGAACTCACCAGTTTTCACGTCCATTTCCTGCAAGGAAATGATTGGTTCAAAATGGATGTCGTTGCTAGGAGCAACCTCATCATCATCTCCAGCGGCACCATCATCTTTTTTCCCTCCAAAGACTTGAGCTCCAGCCCCAGAGAAAGAGAAAGGCTTATTTCCATCTGAAAACAGAGATGCCAGGGTTTGAATATTTAGGTGTTTGTACCCATGGGGTGTGACCGGTCATTTTCGTCTCCTACTTTCCCAATGGTAACGGCAGCATCTCTATAGATCTTTTCAACACATCTTTTTCGAAGATTAAACATCTCCCCGACTGCAACCACTGCTAAATCTTGAAAAGAAATCTTGAACAACACCAAAGTCACTAGGGGTCATGTATCGTGATGAGGCAGAAATTAACTTTCTATTAATACTTCCCTCCGATCTCTTCTAACTAAAATATTCACATCCTGATTTCAACCGACACCTAAAGCAATTTTATTAATTAGTGTTGATTACAGGTCTGCACAAGAACATTAATAGCAGGGCTGAGCCTAAATAATACCACATTTAATAAAGAGGGTTTAAAGCATAAATCTGTGGCAGTGGTGTCAAGTGAGTGTACAGAATGGCACAGGCATTGCAAGAAGTGTGAGCCAGATAACCAGGTAATAATGTTCATTTAGACTTTAAACAAATTCTTTAAACAGATGCCTGGGATATGCTGATGGGTGCATGGAAGCCAAGAAAATAAGCAAACCTCTAACCTGGTTTAAAAGCAAAAGGTGTAGCCGACTTTTGGGCTAAGGCAGCAAAAGACAGTCCACCTGACTGACTGCCGAACATTGAGGACGTACTGACTGCAGAGTCTGGAAATAAAGGCAGAAAATACACCATGGCTTGTCAAATTTAGCACTCAAAAAGAATAGACACAGATAATAGACAAATGATTGATTTAATTTTTGGATTGGTGTTTTACACGATACTCAAAATTATTCCATTTAAACGATGACGGTTAGCATTATAGTGGAAGGAAACCAGATATAAACCCATGACCATCCACAGGTTGCTGACAGCCCTTCCTGGGATTTCATACAAGTTCAATTTTCTTACAACCAGAAACTCAAAATTGAGTTTTTTCTGGTCCAGATTGACTTTATTCATATTTTAAACACCATCTATAACCTGGTATTGAGTTTAAATCCACAACTGTCTACTGGCTATCGTGTTGTTGTATACAGTTTGTAATTTGTCAGAAGCTCACTCACTGGTCCACAGGAGACACACAGCCAATGGTATAGCGTGTATCAAAGTGAAAGCCAGCGCATGTTGTGTCTACTTTTCTTTCACCTTCCTGGCATACCACAAAACTAACAATGAATGGACTCCTACTTTGTTTTATACCCACTAAACTTTATTAAATTAGTTTGAATATATTTAATACCTAACTTCAATTTAATTACCGCCATCCATGCATGAGCCCTTTGGCTTTTCACTGATGCAGCCAATGGCAATTGACGTCGACTGCTCATCGCAACGCACACCGTATATTTTCGAACGCAATTCAGTTTTATCCAAAATTTGAGTATTTGTACTAGATACACACAGAATTGAGTTTTTTTTTCTACCCCAAATTTCAGTTTTTAACTGAATTTCGCCTGCGAATACCAGGGTCTAAAATTGGAGTGTATGAATCTCTGCCTTGCCACATAAGGACCTAAGAAGTAACGAATAACCAACAGGAAAAAAAACCATCTATCCTAACTTTTTAATTCTGGATTTGATTTTATGTTTCTATCTAGCAACTCTTCCACCTAAATGTGAAAATTAAGCCAAAGGCGTCATTTTCAAAAAACAGAATAATTTCCCTTGGTGTTACATGTCAATATTTATTCATTTATTTGATTGGTATTTTACGCCGTACTCAAGAATATTTCACTTATACGACGGCGGCCAGCATAATGGTGGGTGGAAATCGGGCACAGCCCGGGGGAAACCCACAACCATCTACAGTGATGTACAGTGAAAGGTGGAGAGCAATGCATGCACTGTATTAAAGGACGATGCACAAAGCGATCGGAAAATAATATCAGCTAAGCCACTAATTTCCCCACAACTGTTTAGGCAGTACACCTTGTTTACTAACACTAAGTTTCTCCACTCACCTGACTGCGTGTTTGTCACGGGTGCTGATCCAAACAGAGACACAGCTGCAGTTTTCTCCGATTCTGAAATCAGAAAGATGAATTATAATACTAAACATACAAGTATCAGACAGCAGCCATGGGAACTGATGGCCAGCCAAAAAAGTTCTAAAAGTTCAGAAAATTCTACACAAAGTCTGAAAATACCTCACCCTACCTCCAAATTACATTATCAATCACCTGTTACGACAAAATCAGCTGCTTTTATTTCCTTGAACTTTTAAAAAAAAAAAAGTTTGAATTCAGCCAACTGGAGGAAAATTCCCATGCCTGCTGAGACGTAAAAAACCAAGCATACATACATACATACACACCAGTCTGTCTCACCCCTGTCTCACTGGGATGAAAAAGATGAAACTACACATCATATTCATAATTTTGTCATTTTTAGCATTTCTGAATTGAATTCGGAACATTTTTTCTGATCTATTTTTTTGTATAAATAAGAGGAATTCTTCCAAACAGAGGACAAATCTCATGCCTGTTTCACCTCAGCCACCATACTGGAATACGAATATGACCTGTAGGTGAAGGTTTTACAGAATTTCAGCGTGTGCAAATTACAAATCACTTTAAACATCACACAGTGATTTTTTCTTTTTTCTTCTAGGGTGACGAGGGCTTCGAGGTACAGTAAGATTTTGTCTTAGCTTGTGGTATAAATTCCTCAACTTATTTTTTAAACTTACGCACTAATTTTCAATTTTGTAATGAAAGTCTAGGTGAGCTCTAGGGTCACTTTTACAAAAGTAGCCAGTTTTATTGGCGGAGAAATGCAGATTGTCATGAGTAAACCATTGACTAGATATGCATTGGTGGAAGACAAGTGGTCTTCGACCAAGGACTACGTAGACAGATGGCCATATGAGCACTGATGACCACTTATTGTCAGCGGAGAGTCACAAAAACCTACAAGATCCCTTATCATGGCCATGTTTGAGACCACGCCTTGTGTGTCTTAGCCAAATGTTTTTTCATACCTGACTTCCTTGGAGACCTCCTTCTGGTGGAAGGTGGGGCAGGGGAGTTCTTCAGCATCTCAGTCAGTTTCTCCTCATCACCATCCACGCACCCCAAACACCCTGGGCAGGGCTGCACCTTCTCGTACAGATAGAAATTGTCAGGTAATTTGTAACTTCGGGCTTTTACCACCTGCTCAGGTGTGGCTTTTTCTTCTCTCACAAACACAACATCATCATCCTCACCTGCTGCAGCAAAAAAAAAAAAAAATCAAAGATATCCTCACAATGAACTGAAGTGAAGATGAGAAAAATACACTGAAATGATGGTTCTTCACTAGGTCTAATGCATAAACTTATGTCCTTTTGTGTCATGAAGTTACATGTAGGATGTAGGTGTAAACAAAACTTTTAAGACTTTGTTTTTTTCATTCTTTCACTGAAAGAAATCAAGGCCAGTGGAAAGGCCTCAGAAATGGAGTACTTTTGTTTTCACATTTTTTTTGAGGGGGGCGGGGTTATTTTTAAATATCTACACTCCATTCATTTATTTATTTATTCGATTGGTGTTTTATGCCATGCTTATACGACGGCAGCCATCACTACAGTGGTACTAAATCAGATGGAGCCTGTGGGAAACTCACAACCATCCACAAAATGCTGCCAGACCTTTCCGTGTATAACTGGAGAGGAAAGCTGGACAAATGTGCTCAAGTACTTGAATTCTTGGAACGCATATGTACATGTACCTTAACTATTCAACAATGTGACTGCATTTTATCTTTAAAAACAAAACCAAAAAAAAAACCCCAAAAAAACAACAAAAAAAACGAAGAAAAAAAGAAGAAGTAATAAAGGCAACTTTTCAGTTGTCGTTTCACGAACGCTTTAATTCATGCTCTGTTTTCTTCCACTTTGGTTTTAATGAAAAATTTCTTATGGTTCAGGTTAACAGAGGGAGGGTAACCTGCACAGGTGCATGCATCTATCTATTTTCCATCGGTTGATCTGCCTGAGAAAATGACGACTCACCTTTATGATCACATGTATCCTTTCATCTTGTAAGATATTTCTGCTACTTTTACGCTCTTACAAATTTACATACAGGACATGATTGAACGGTTTTACTGACCTTTAGCAGAAGCAGGTGTGGGTGCCTCCTTCTGGAGGTTTGATTGGCTCCCCTTGACAGGGCTTCTTTCTGCCGCCAGCTGACGTCCCAGTTCAAACGTCTCCTTGAACTTGTTCCCAATTTCTGGTGTTTTGAAGCGTATTGCCAGCTGCTGATGTTTATGATCTTCATCCGCAAAGTCCACTGCATGCCAGATCCAGGCTTTACCCTCTGACTTTGCCATAGGCTTCAGGTCCATATCTGTTGTAATCTGATGGTTGCAGCAAATCTTCAGGATCTGGTCTCTTCGCATAAGGATTCGAATTTTCTTGTTCTTGCTATGATGGAGTAGCTTCACGACTCCCAAACCACGCTCCTTCCACTCACTGTTGTCAAATCGATACAGCTTTGCACGACTCTCAAACATAACGGTCTCTTCTTCTTCTCCAGTCTTCAAATCTACCTTTTCTGGAAGTTTCACCACAGGCTCAAAGAAGATGTGGGAGTCTTCCCCTTCTTTGTTCACATAGTGTCCATGATCATCTACCTCTGGTGACTTGGGGGAGGTGACTACATGGGCTTTTGCTGAGGTGCTTGGGGTTGAGGGACCCACACCAGTGAATGTGAACTTTGTCAACGGAGAGCCAAAGACAAAAGAGTCACTGGCTGAGCCTGTGCCCCCAAGGGCACCTGCTACTGTGCCTGTTGTGGAAGATCCAAAAAGACTCTTGGATGAGACAGGGGTTTTAGTGGATGTCTCTGACTGTGCTATGTCTGTCAGCAATGTTGACCCGGTGGCTGGCGAATCCGACTGAAGCAAATCTTTCAGAGTCTTACCCTGTGTGCCACTCGTTTTCTCTGCTTCAGTAGCAGTTGTTGAAGCTGTGGTTGTCACACCAAAAGAGAAGCCACTTGGTTTGTTTCCAGAGGAACTGCTTCCAAACACAAACCCTGAACTCCCCTCTGTCTTTTCAGAGCTGCTAAATGTGAATGTGGAGCTTCCTGAAGACTCAGCTGGTTTTGTCTGGGTACCAAAAGAAAACCCAGCTCCTGATGTGAACTTGAAGCCAGACGCGCCCTGCACTTCTTCCGGCTTCACACCAGCTTGCAGAGTGCCACAAGCAGGGCACTTTTTCACAGCAGCGCTGTTAACGATTAAACAGCCAGAGCATTCCCAGGATCCCTCGGGTTTCTTGAATAGTTCGGATAAAGTTTTGGAACTAACATCTGTTTTCTTACCTTGACTCGCAGCTGCTTCACTGCTGGATGGCTTCGTTTCCTGTTCACCAAAAACAACTCCACTGGTACTGTTTGCTGCTGGCTTAGATGCGTCTTTGTTCTGTGAAAAGGAACCGAAAGTATATCCAGAAGATATTCCAGTGGTCGACTTTTCAGACACGTCTTTGCTTGAAGATGCAGGGCTGCCGAATGAAAACCCAGTGGAGCTATCAGCTTCAGGTTTAGCAGAAGCTCCCTTGGAAGATGGAACAGGAGAGCCGAAGGAAAATCCTCCTGTAGAGCCAAGGCTGAATCCAGACGAGCCAAATTTAAACCCAGTGCCAGTGGCCCCAAAAGCCGAAGTTGATGATGGTTCTTCTTTGACATCTTCTGGTTTAACTCCAGGCTTTAAGTTACCACATGCTGGACATTTTTTCACTGTGCCTTCATTACGTATGAAGCATCCACTGCATTCCCACGATCCTTCTGCAGGTTTGAACAGCTCTGACAAAGGTTTAGAAACCGCAGGAGACTTGTCCTCCACTTTGGCTGTCGGAGCATCTGTAGATGAGGTGACCTCAGGTTCTGCCTTGATCTTCTCCACACACTCTTCAAAGACTTTCTTGAAAGTAGCAGCTATTTCTGCATTCTTAAATCTAGCGGCCAGCTGCTCATTCTTTACCTCCTCATCCGCGTAATCCACAGCATTCCAGCACCAAGATTTACTTGAAGAAGGCATGGGGCTCAGCTTCATGTCCTCGCTCAGGTAATGATTGGCACAGAGTTTCAGAACTTGGTCTCGTCTCATGACAATTCTTGTTCTCTTCGTCTTCTTGTGTCGTAGGATTTTCATTTCACCCACTCCTCTCTCTTTCCACTGTTTTGATTCCGTGTCAAAGCGAAATAATCGGCATCTTTCGGAAAACAGCTTGTCTTCCTCTTCTTCACCAGTCTTCACTTCCACCAGGTCGGGTAAAGGAATAACCGGTTGAAAATCCACATTAGGTTCGTACTCATCCACAGTGTCTTCCTCTCTTCTTCCAGGACTGTCTTTCCCAGCTGTTACCTTCACTCCCGGAGATCTGTTGACCACAGGTGATGCTGTATTGCCAGCAGACAGACCAGCAAATGAGGGCGTGGCAGCACCTTGTCCAGGCTGTGTTGCTGGGTTCTGAGTTCCAGCAGCAAAAGAAAATCCCTCAAACGGCTTAGTTGTTGTTTTGGATGGACTAGTCAGTGCCTTGCCAGATGGGACTGCTTTCTGTCTTTCTTCAGTTCCTGATGTAGCCGGAGAGCTGATGATTGGTGCAGCCTTGAAAGTGAATCCTCCAAAAACATTTTTGCCAGCATCACCTTTAGCTGCATCAGCAGCCGGCACAGTTGGTAAAGAGGGTTTATTTTGTGTGTCTTTATGCTTGGCTGCAATCTGGCTTAGCATGCCAGCGGCAGAGCCACCAGTCTGAAGAACAGGCTGTCCACTCTTCGCCAATGCTGGAGCAGATGTAGTCCCTGTTGGTGTACCTTCCCTTGCAGCAGCAATGTTTTGCAACAGCACTTTGACTTTCTCAACAGCCAAGTTGAAGCCAGCCGTCTCGTTGGTGTCACTGAACTTAAGGACAAACTTATCCGTGGAGCCAGTTTTTGTCCACTCAAAAGTGTCTGGCACAAACATGGCTGGCTTTACCTGAACCTCTGCGGAAAATTCATGGTTCATCACCACCTCTTTGGTTTCTGTGACAGCTTGTACAGCGATCATTGGTCTGCTTCCCCGTACAATGTGGAACATCTTCAAGCTACATGCCAGAGGTTTATTAGCATTGGCTGTGATGGTTGCTCTCCCTGCAAACAGCAGGGACACACCTTCAGGGAGTGTAGGTGTGGAGGGATGAGCCGCAGGTTGGTCTGGTCTCTGCGCAGAAGCTGTCTGACCTGTACTCAGCTGTCCTGCAAGAGGCTGGCCAACAGAAGTCATCGGTGCAGATTTTCCAGCCATTTGTGGTCTGGTTACCATGGAGACTGGCACATTAGGTTTCAGTGCCATAGCCTGGCCTGCCACAACATTAGGAGGCAATGCTTGGGTAGAGACTGTAGAGGTTAGGTTAGGGCTGCCGGTGCCCTGGGCACTAAACAGGCCTGGAGCATTAGTTGCCAGAGCAGTGGCAAGTGATGAGTGTGTAGTGGTATTTGAAGGATACACAGAAGCATGGGTTTGTGGGGAAGAGAAATACCCTGGGCCTGGCATGGCAGGGGATGGCACTGGTGGTCGGTAACCATACTGCAGAGACTGTCCTCTAAGCCCTGCTCCCACCAGTCCTTGTTGTGGGACTGGTGGGCGCATATGTGGCTGGTAGGTTATTGTGGATTTGCCTTCAAGTCCTGCTCTATTCCCGTATGGCCAGTCTTGTACATCTTGCAGATAATACGGCTGTGCCCCTGTCCCATCATCGACAAAGCACTCCCCGTCTATATGATAAGGGTCTTCTTCCTCGTTGTCATCCCGATCAATGATGTCTTCCTCCAGGTCTGCAGTGGCAAAGCTGTAAGCTGGGCCACTGTAGAAGTCCCCTTGATTGATGGGGTGATGCCTTGGCCCTAGTCTGTTCACTGAGGGAAATCGCACGCTCCCTGCATGGCTTGGGCTTGGCATCTGGTAGCCATACTGAGGCATCCAGCTGGGTGATGGTGAGTAAGGGAATCCTCCAGCCTGGAGTGGGGCACCCATCATGTATGGTGAGCCTGTGGGGAGTGTCTGTGATAGCCCCTGGGGAGGCAGAAATGGACCACTTCCCATAAGACGAGCTTGGGTCATCTGAGTCAACTGGTCCTGTAATGACACAGCAATAACAAAATGAGTCTTGTTGGATGGTTGCATTTTCATACCTACATAACTTCAATATCAAAAATCTGTCATATTTATAGTATGGCATCACTAAAGCAGATGATATGAATTTTACCTATAGCAGTCATAGTGAACTTGGCCAATGGTCTCGAGGTGAAAATGAAAATTGTCTTTGAATGCTAAAACGCTGGCAGAGGCTTCAAAATTGTGACATATTGTGTTCATAAAGAGCTTGACAGACAAACTGAAGGAATGAACAGAGAGATGGACAGTTTGATAGCCTGAGGATGTCCCTTACAACAACAACCATTAGTCACTTTTGAAAGGGATAAAATATATTTTTTGCAAAAGATTTGAAACTGAATGTTTAAGATACCTGAAGCTGCTTGTTGAGCGTGCGTGACTCCTTCAGTTCATCCATAATCTCTTTGTTGTTCTGGATAAGTTCTTTGTTCTGCTCCATCACTGTCTTCAGCAGCGTGTCTTGACTTAAGGTCAGTGCTCTCATCTGGGCTTCAAGACGCTCTGGGCTGGGTCGGATACGTCCACTGACCTGTGGAAAGGAGGAATGTGATTGACCATGGCGTTCAGCAAACACTAAATGACTGAATGAGTAAATGAATGACACAGATTAAAAACCGAATCACATCCGTAGTACTGGAAGGCCTCCTTGTCCTTAAACCACATCTGGGGGCTTCCGTGGCTCAGTTGGTTAGCGTGCTAGCGCAGCGTAATGACCAAGGAGTCTCTCACCAATGTGGTCACTGTGAGTTCAAGTCCAACTCATGCTGGCTTCCTCTCTGGCCGTACGTGGGAAGGTCTGCCAGCACCCTGCGGATGGTCATGGGTTTCCCCCGGGCTCTGTCTGGTTTCCTCCCACTATAATGCTGGCCGCCGTCGTATAAGTGAAATATTCTTGAATATGGCGTAAAACACCAATCAAATAAATAAATAAACAAATAAATAAACCACATCTAATCGTTTGGATTACTATTATTCTTCATAAAATTGCAACACTGTAAATGCTTTTTTATTCATGGGTTTTAAACTTTCGCGTATTTAGTGAGAAGACACATAAGCAGGAATCAACTTTTGCAGAATTTTCAGACAATTGATAAACGAAAATCAAACTTCAATACAGAAATGTCGAGTAATAAAACAACTCAAGCATTCAAGTAACAATGTTATCATTTAAACTCATTTGTACCTGTAAGATGTGACAAAAATTCTGTACGATACAGTAACTTGAACAGACAAAGGAAGTTAATCCTCCTAAGCTTTTAATCTTTTGAAGACTGTTAATCTTTATAAGACGAAGCTGTTACTTGCTGTGTAAGCAAGTATTCATGTCTCTCACTAAGGGAGACAACGAAGAATTAAATGTGATATAAATAAACCCCACTGTTTAATTCTCATGAATCAGCACTGTGAGTGAAACTTTGAGTGAAATGTGACAGACTTGAGTAAATTTCTCAGAAATCATCATTATGAAAAGGAAGTTTGAAGTGCGGAAACCCCCAAGCGATGTATTGGGCGCATCGGAAAGGTGATCTGACATGAAAGCAAGAACAGTCGATAAAAAAACAGCCTCTCTCATCGTATCACGTACACACGCCCGGTACAAATTACTGATTTGTATGTTTCTAACCACGGCAATAAACCAACAACAATGTTGCAATGTGGTAATACCTAGATGGAGCTAAACCTCCTTAAAAGAAAGCAAGATTGACTGACGATCAGTTAAGCTGGATTTGTTAAAGCCGGAATACATTCTAATTAGGTATTTCTAATTAACATATTTGAAAAAGTATTAGAACTGAAGTGCCTGTTAACGAATTTATAACTGTAACGCATGCTACATTAATAAATTACTTACATGTGTTTTATATTCCATTCCACTTATTTTCACGGAAATGTGTTTGTCATATCTTGAAATCTGGTAAATGCAGAAAAACCAAACTTCTCACCTCAGACATTGACAAGTGAGGCTTGTCTTCGTCGATCAGTGTGGAGAGCGTATTCCTGACAATGGGCTTCAGGTTAGGGGTGCTCTGGGCCAGGTAGGGCAGCCTGCTGGGGGTAGCGATGGGCATGGTCTGCACACCTGTTAGCCCCATGGGGCTCTCAAAGTCCTCAGAGTTCACACTCAAGTTAACACTGTCATTCTGAATACCTGACAAGTGGAAATGGTAAGTTCATACCTGAATGATCGACTCTGATAATACAAACAAAAAAAAAAAAAAAAAATTACACGTACAAAATAAGAGAGTAAAACCAGAGTAGTAACGACAAGTGTGATTGCTGGCAATATCTCGTGCAACCAGTGAAAACGCCCTCCTGTCAATTTACCTCAGTTGGGGCTTTATTCTTACTGGTCACGGAAATGCTTAAGATCAATGCTTGGACATTGACGGCTGAGTTGATGGCCTTGCTCTCTTTCTAACCACTCAGCCCTAGG
Source organism: Liolophura sinensis (assembly GCF_032854445.1). Lineage (NCBI taxonomy): Eukaryota > Metazoa > Mollusca > Polyplacophora > Chitonida > Chitonidae > Liolophura > Liolophura sinensis. The sequence goes on from NC_088306.1 coordinate 11,189,266, forward strand.
TCAATGAAAGTGACTATGGCTGTGGGCCGCGGGCCCTGGATCTACCGCCTCCTGAAGAGGACACTCTAGAAATGAGTAAGAAATGACAAAAAAAACCCATGAATCTTATTAGATTATTATTAGATTATTGAAGGCAATATCTTTGGTAAAGAAAACAAAACCTGCTAAAGCCTGCTTCTCATGAGAGCACTGCCACCAGTGAATGATATATCGCCGACGAGCCCTCATCGGTCGCCACCAGTTAAGTAGAAACGTGTTCAACTTTCCTGGTCAGAGCCAGTGAATTAATGTCATGAGAAAACTTGAAACACTGTTCCTGCCACACTCAACCTCCAAGTGACTGAGAATCAGGTTTTAGATTTGTAAATGTTACCTTCCTCTGTGTCTGCCCGGGACAGTCTGATTTCTATATCATCCAGGTCACGTGACAGCAACTTGTTGAGCTCCTACAAGACAAGCGGCATTCTTTCTGAATGAACACGATGGAGTTTAATGCTTGCATGATTGAGGGAGGGGGGGGTGGGGGGGGGGGGGGGGGGGCAGCTTTATGAACCCAAACCCAATTTTCCTACCATTAATTTTTACTTGTGGAAGACATTTCTGTGAAGTTCTACTCATCCAATAAGCAAGAGCTACTGTGATATTCATTGTCGAGTTTGGGATGAAAAAAAAGTTTTGTGACACTTAAAATTGTCCACAGCACTTCGTCGGTAATAGGGCTCTGCCCAGTTTCCTTCCTCCATAATGCTGGCCATTGTCATTATAAGTGAAATATTCTTAAGTACTCAGTGTGAAACACCAATAAAATAAATAAATAAATCAAATAACCAAAAATAAAATCCAAAATTGATTCATGATAGTTTAGACTTAGCTTACAGTGGTTTTTCTAATGTCATTCACTTATTATTTTGATTACTTTCACTTTTTAATCATAACCTGGATTCTCTTCTTTCGGGTTTAATGGTGCTCCTTGCATGTCTGGAGAGCGGCATACATGTATATGTAAATAACAATTGGTTATCCACCAATCAAAAAGGACCCAATGTCCTAGGTTTTCCAGCACTTTTAAGGAACATTTAGTTACATGTATCTTGGTAGCTTAATACCAAATGTTCAATTTCAAATACAATATGATATTTAACATAAAAAAATTCAAGTACTTTTCCGAACTCGTTTTCAGGCGCTTAAACGTCTCAAACAAAATTCTAGTACTTTCTCTGATCAATTGAAACCTGGAATAAAAAAAAATTCACAGATGAACTAACATGGTTTTTGTCTCCACGCAGCCTGTCCAATGTGAGATAGAAGGCGTCTCTAGCCTTGATCAAAAGCGCTTCATACTTTGCGCGGACATCTGGCGTCAGCTGATCCTTGGTCTTGTCACACACCGCACTGTTAGCCAGTTGTTTGTACACCTACAACAACAACATTCAACACACTGAGGTCCAAAACAGGGAACAAATATCAAGTCAATCCTCTCGAGCTCCAAATTACATGCAGATGCTGAGTGACCTTTTGCTGTGATTTTAACACCAGACCGTGTTCACAACAACATTCTTATCTTTATAATACAGTTTTAAACAAAGAATTTCTCAAGACGCTATTCATTTAAAAACCAAAGCTCCTTACTTAAAGACTTCTAGGTTCTTTTTGTGTTCCTTTCTGTTACATACAAGTGGAGGATGAGGAGTTTGATTAATCAAAATTTCATGAATATACGCTCAAGTGCTGCAACTCCGAAGAGTGTCTCTGAATTTGAATACCACAAATATAGTAAAAATAACAACCCTGTACACTCTTCACAAATTTCACTCGCCGCTGTGTTGTAGTAACCTCTATTTATTTCTATTATTTATTTATTTGATTGGTGTTTTACGCCGTACTGAAAAATATTTCACTTATACTACGGCGGCCAGCATTATGGTGGGAGGAAACCGGGCAGAACCAGGGGGATACCCACGACCATCTGCAGGTTGTAGGCAAACCTTCCCACATACGGCTGGAGAGGAAGCCAGCATGAGCTGGACTTGAACTCACAGCGACCGCACTGGTGAGAGACTCCTGGGTCATTACGCTGCGCTAGCGGGATAACAGAGCCACGGAGGCCCCTCGTCACCTCTATTTACTTGACTGTGGTGATTTTCACTACCTTTGCTGCACAGTAACCGGTATTTACTTGACTGTGATGATTTTCACTACCTGTGCTGCGTAGTTACCTCTTTTTACCTGACCATGATGACTTCCACTACCTGTGCTGCGTAGTAACCTCTATTTACTTGACTGTGATGATTTTCACTACCTGTGCTGCGCAGTAACTGGTATTTACTTGACTGATGATTTTCACTATTTGTGCTGCGTAGTTACCTCATTTTACTTGACCATGATGACTTCCACTACCTGTGCTGCGTAGTTACCTCTTTTTACCTGACCATGATGACTTCCACTACCTGTGCTGCGCAGTAACCTCTATTTACTTGACTGTGATGATTTTCACTACCTGTGCTGCGTAGTTACCTCTTTTTACCTGACCATGATGACTACCACTACCTGTGCTGCGTAGTTACCTCTTTTTACCTGACCATGATGACTTCCACTACCTGTGCTGCGCAGTAACCTCTATTTACTTGACTGTGATGATTTTCACTACCTGTGCTGCGTAGTTACCTCTTTTTACCTGACCATGATGACTACCACTACCTGTGCTGCGTAGTTACCTCTTTTTACCTGACCATGATGACTACCACTACCTGTGCTGCGTAGTTACCTCTTTTTACCTGACCATGATGACTTCCACTATCTGTGCTGCGTAGTAACTTCTATTTACTTGACTGTGATGATTTCCACTACCTGTGCTGTGTAGTAAACTCTATTTACTTGACTGTGATGATTTTCACTACCTGTGCTGTGTAGCAACTTCTATTTACTTGACTGTGATGATTTTCACTACCTGTGCTGTGTAGTAAGAAGCGTACGGTCGCTCCACTTTCTCAAATGACATCAGTGCAGACTCGTACTCCTTATTGTTCATGGCTATGACGCCAATATACAACTCTCCATCCCCTATCAGACTCCTGATTGTTTTTGAGTCCAGTTCTTTTGCCCCATCCTCCGGAAAGAGGCGTTCCTGGGATATTCGCACCGGCTGATGTCTGCAAATAGATCAGCAACTGACTGTAGATACTAAGTTAGTAACTGTCTACTGATACTGGGCCAGTAATTCCGCAGTAATATTAGGTCAGTAACTGCCCACTAATATTGGGTCAGTAATTGTGCATTAATATTAGGTCAATAACTGTCCATTAATACTGGGTCACTAATTGTGCAGTAATATTGGGCCAGAAATTTTGCAGTAATATTGGGTCAGTAATTGTGGACTAATATTGGGTTACTGTCCATTAATATTGGGTCAGTAATTGTCCAATAATAACTGCTCCTTAATACTGTGCAGTAATATTGGGTCAGTAACTGCCACTAATATTGGGTCAGTAACTGCCCACTAATATTGGGCCAGTAACAGTCCAGTAATATTGGGCCAGTAATTGGCCCCGCAAGTGTCCAGTAATATTGGGTCAGTAACTGTCCACTAATATTGGGCCATAAATGCAGATAATGACAAACAATTTTGCCCCAAAACTGCAATTAAATAAAGGCAAATAAAAGTGATCAAATATTACTTTGGAGGCTACAACTTATACCATTCTAAAATCAATGAAACTCTCAGAATCAGATAAAATGCAGAGCCTATGCCGCGGACAAAATCTTAGGCCAGTAAATACCATATTGGGTTAGGAATTATTTGCCCACAACGACAAGGTCAGTAAAATTGTCCATTAATATTGAGTCAATAACTGCACACAATAAACAGTGGCTCAGCATTAGCCGATAAATATTGTCCATACATATAAATACTGAATCAGAATAAATAGTTCAAGAATATTATGTCAGTTATAACCATTTATTATTGGGTCATTGATACTTGGTCATTTAATCTGTTAATATCTGACCTTGTAGAACAGCATTTACACCAGTTTACAACTGTCACTATCACTAAATACCTGGTCCAAAGACATTCATTTACCGCTCTCATTTTAACCATATTTCCCTGCTCACCTTTCCATCTTGTGCAGGAGCTCCAGTGCTTTGCGCCAATAGTGAGCTGTCCTGGTTTCCACTGCTGATATCACTGGGTCTGAGGCGGAATCCTGGTCTGGTTTTGCTCTCATTTCTGATGCCTATGTGAAAAGAGAAAGGCATAAACATCAACAACAACAAAATTTACCTACATTCTACTGCGCGTGTATTCTTTACTATTTATACATCAGTAAAATCTCAGTATTTCCTTCCCCGATAAAAATCTTCACAAGTTAGATAACACTTTTGTTGTTACATTTTGTTACATTCCGCATCACAAGGCCATGCAGTTCCGTACAATATATAGTTCGCCCAAAAAAAGAGGGGGTAGTAATTCTTCATGTGCTTAATTTACGTAAATATCCATATTACATTATCATTAAGCACCTTTGTAGAATGGTTAATTACTTACAGACACCGTTCAAAACAGTAAAAAGGTTCTGTGGGCGCGGACACGAACGAAATTGCAGCGCGTATAAATAGGATCAGAAATACGACGAAGAAGGCACATTGCTTACTTTTTTCACAGATGCAACAGATAAACTGATACGCATTTATATACGCGTAGAGAAAATGTCAGGATATAAATAAATAATAGAATATTGCACAGTGAAGGTTGCTCACAACTTCAATGATTCGAAACTGTTAAGTCAACATGTTTGAAGGAAATCTAAAAAAAATATTTTATTCATTTTCAAAATTATTTTGGTTATAAGTGAATCTAAGGCACCAAAAATTTTATTCTGTGTCTGACACTAAAAAATCCCAAAATGGAATAAAAATGTAACTGAAAATCCAACATTTTATTTTGTCGGATCTTGTCGCTTTTATAGTTTTCCTGTTTTCAGCTAAAGGCTTTCTGATCATGCAAATATGCCCACATTCCCCCAAATTAGATGATTTTCATATTTTATATTTATACCCTCCATTAACAATGATAAAAATTTACACTACCCGTAAAATAAAAAAACTTTAACGTTTAAACTGGTGTGGCCTGAGCACTCCTGTACTTTTGGATGCTGGGTGTCATCATGAGAAACGGAGCCACGCCCTTACCCTTTCGTCCAGTGTCTTAGCCAGGTGTACGATCATGTTGATGGACATTCCGTGATTCCCAATGATCCGAACTGCCTCCAAACCCCTCTGTAACACCAGTCGTAATTTGGGGAAATTATCTCTGTGAAGAAAAGATAGTTGACAATGATTGGTCAGTCTGTCTGACTGTTATCTACACTAACAGTCTGAGACTAACAGATACATGTACACCTCTGGGAGAGGGGGGAGACTGGGTGGGGGTTTGGGGGTGTGGGTTGGGGGGTGTGGGGTTTGGTGGTGTCCTTGTCTGACTAACAAGGCTAATATACAGAAAAACATTATAATGTCACAAACAACTGCCAGTAAGGAAATTATCTGTGTCACTGATTTTCAAGACTTTCACATACATTCCTGGAATGGCTTATTCTCAGAGTAACAGGGTTGTTACGCAGGGTTAAGACGAGAGCGATGAAATCTCAAGCCTGGAAATAAGCAGCAGGCCAAGGACAATGTCCTGCATAAAAAGTCTTCTGAGAGAAGCGGCAAACTGTTTGGTACAGAACAAAACTGCCACGTAAATAACATTGCAAATTTTCATATAAAGTGAAAAGCTGGAAGATTTGCTATTCTGTCCTGCACCAACTTAAAAGCATCTCTCCCAATGTTGCAAATGGGCATAGATGTAATTACGACCAATTCCCATAAACAACTGTCACAGCTCCCTGCATATAATATGCCAGAAAAGTTGGAAATTTCAGGTTAATCGATGTACAAGTTAATGGGTTTTTAGGAAAACAATGAGACAGGATAAAACCATGTACAAATAATAGAATTTTTAAACAAGATATTTTTATAGGCTTCCCACCGGAGACAAATCATAAACAAATAAAAAAAACTGGAAATTCTACCAGTATCTTTTATTTATTTATTTATTTATTTGGTGTTTTAGGCCATACTCAAGAATATTTCACTTATATGATGGCGGCCAGCATTTAGTGGGTGGAAACCGGGTAGAGCCCAGGGGAAACCCATGACCATCCGCAGGTTGCTGCAAACACCAGTATCTTTGATCATTTTTAAGTGATCAAGAAAGTAAATATTCTGATTACCAAGTTCATTACCACAGAATCACGGACAATCTAATAATATCTACAAACAGCCAGGTGCCAGAATTATTCTCAAGACAGTTCAGAAATGTAAACAGCATATTTGGTACCACATTTAATGCCATCTGAGCTGTATACAGAGATGTGATTATCGTCAACAACAAAAAAATCAGATTTTTGTTTGTTATGTACATTTATCACACACTGGTCCTGTATTCGTCACCTAATACAAAACAGAATTATTGGATATATCATTGCTAAAAATTACCGCCAATAAAGTTGTCAATGTCCCTGAATCGATTACTCAGTTCATAAACATAAAAGATGTTTTTTTCTTCCTAATAAATTCTTTTGTTGTTGTTGCAAACAAAACTTTGGATTTGCAACAACAGCAGAACTCCCAGAAAATAACATGCCTGTGAATACACTTGTTGGAGTTACTTGACAATGCTTGACTCACTTGGCAATGCTTAACTTACTTGGCAATGTTTGCATAGAGTTTATATGCAGCTTCCCACCAGTCTGCCTGCTCTTTACTACACAAAGGTTTGCACAGCACTGTGGGTAAAAACTCGGGCTGACTTCCATCTTGAGGCAGGATCAGACGACTTTCCTGCACCTTGAGGGCAGAGCAGCGGACAGTCGCATAAAGAAACACCTGGAAAATATTCACATGAAGCTTTTATCTCTTTCATTCAAATCACAGCTGAAAGTGAAACCAGTTCTGTCCGCAGCAGTGAATTATAAATGAACAAAAACCGATCAGTCGAAATTTTATTAGTGACATTTTCAAAACGTGTGGTATAACTGTGAAATAAAATATTCCTTAAACTGCTGAAGTTTGATTGCACAAGTACTAAATTGATGATCAGAGGCCCGTTTCACTTAAAAGGTGTAACATTACTACTGCATCTCTGTAATACATGTCGCCACGATGTTAGGCCTCCTTTGTAAAAAATAGGAGCACATATGATAGAACACATACCTCCACGTCCAGTTGACAAAGAGACTCTGGCGCAGCATTCTCTAGGTTTGTTGTTGTTGTATACTGTAAGGTGCTGAACACATCAAAATCATCTGAAAACAAGGAAAAGACATATTCCTACTTTAATCTGAGCCACATTCTTCCTTCAATAAAACTATTCTTCATCTATGCCAAACGAAGATATTGGTCTTGTAAACTAGCACAAAATATTTTCAACTTGAATTAAGACTTTAAATTTTAAAACGGCCAGTGGTAAGATGAACAAGGCTAAATCAGTGAGGCATATGACACAAAATATTCAGTCTGCTGGGGATAAAAACAAAAAATCTTGTATCAGTTAACAGCAATCAGGCAATTTTTTTTTTAACATCAGCTGGGACTTTTAACTGACTTCATATAAGTCAATGATCCCATATTGGCTTTTCTCAGGTTCCAGAATGGAAGATTTTCACACAATGGAGAAATTTTCCAAACCTAAGGAAATTCAGGTAAAGGCTGTGTACTGATGGATTTCTTTTTCAGCAAATTAGTACCACTTTAATGATGCATTGCAACAGAACAATGGTTCATTCAACCCAGACCCAGAAAAACGTACATCATTAGTCGTCATATGGCTGAAAAACTGTTAAATACGTCATACAATCCAAGCGTCCATACATACATTAAACACAAAGGGGAGGTACATGTAAATCTTACATCTGGGCTGGGTGTTATCCCTCCAGCTGTAGTGCTGCAAGGCCAGCCACACCAGACAGTGAAGGTTGTCAGGTTGTAGTAGGTGAGCCACTGAAAAAAAAGGAATGAATAAGTCATGAGAAATGTATTTATTCGATTCATGCTTAATGTCACATGCTGAAATTAGTGTGGAATTCACCCTTTACAGGATGCAAAAACATTGCAAGTCTCTTCGATAAGAAGAAACATAATCCACTTGGGAGAGATTGATTTATTTATTTATTTGATTGGTGTTTTACGCCGTACTCAAGAATATTTCACTTAACCGACGGCAGCCAGCATTATCGTGGGAGGAAACATGGCAGAGCCCGGTGAAAAGGGAGAGACTGAAATTGAGAGATAAATAAATGACTGCACACTGAACAGATGAACTACATTTTCTTAATTCAGACTTTACCAACCACAGGTCATAAATATGATAAGCTTCTCAACTCTTAACCATTTTTTGTATGGGGTAAGATCTGGACTACGTGTATATCCTTAGATGGTGCGATATAGAGCAGGGTGAGATAGGAGGAAATTTGGATTTCACTTCATTTAAAATTCATTAATCAGATGACACAAATACCATAATTCTCTACGAATAAACATTTTTGGGGTTGAAAAAAAAAAAACGGAAATACATAATGATCCTACAAATAATTCGCAGAACACAACCTGTCTTGTTTTAACAAATAGTTTAAAGTACATTCTGAGACAACAATTTTATGTGAATTCAACATTTTCAAAACATTTATTCAGTAGCGATCAAAATTTCATTGTTTCACTAAGGAATATGACATTTGTGACCCCCACCCCTAATAGGACACACGTTTGGCATTTGAAAATAACTGTCAAAGGCTTTCCCATTAGTTGATGGTACACTACCTGAATCGTAATCAACCAGCTGTTCAGTAGAGGGCACGGAAATTTCAAAATCACAGAAGGCTTTAGACTGCATAAGGTAGGACTTTGGTTTGAGGGTTTTCATCTCGCGTAGAGTGAAGAGAGAGTCGTAAAGTTTTTCTCGGCCTTGAAGCGTGCAGTGGCGTTTTAGGTCGCGCGCCCACTGCTCTTTTTCACCTCGACACATCATGTTCAGAAGATGGCCTGAAAACAACACAGTAATAGGTGACACTAAACTGGACTATGCAACGGAGATGTACAATGTGTTATGTTCAGATTCAGATGGTAAACTCGTTGCAAAGATGCAAAGAAAATGATTTATTTGATTGCTTTTTAAAATCATACTCAAATTTTCTTTCACAGACACAATGACTGACAGTATTGTGGGTTGAGGAAACCGGAGTGGTTGGAGGAAACCGAAGTGGCTGGGGTAAACCACTGACCCATCCAGATGTGACATACAATTACGCCTATCATATTTATCCCATTTTTTATCCAGTTGGTGTTTTACGCTGTACTCAAGAATATTTCACTTATACGACGGCGGCCAGCATTATGGTGGGAGGAAACCGGGCACAGCCCGGGAAAACCCACGGACATTTGCAGGTTGTTGGCAGACCTTCCCAATACGGCCGGAGAGGAAGCCAGCATGAGCCGGACTTGAACTCACGACCGCATTGGTGAGAGACTCCTGGGTCATTACACTGCGCTAGTGCGTTAGGAGGCCCCCGCCCATCATATTGGTGGAACATGGAATGGTCTTCAACAAACACGAGGCAGCGCTGATGGACACACAAGTGTGTCATGAAAGCCCTTAAAACAGTAACAGGGAGAAAACGCACAAATTTGTTTTCCAAGGTAAAGACTGAATCTGCATTTCACGTGTTTAAGTGATTGAAAGGCAATCGTCTTAACAACAGCCAGCCTCCACACAAACTTGAAGGGCTCTGGGCAAAACCCTTACAGCGCATGCGCCCCTCTCAAAGAAAATCTTGAACAACGGCTCACATGTCAAGCCTGTGTAGTGGATGCAGCGATGTAAAGCAAGGGTGGGGAACAAACTGTATGACAGCCGATGAACCAACTGACCGCCCTCTTTTTGCACAGAAACAGAGCTGATCCATGCAGAATTATTACCTGTTTGACTACATCGGAAGTTACTGATCTTCAGCAGTCTGTCGTTTGTTTTCAACTTATTAATGGGTGACCTGACAAACCACTCTGCCCGAGAATTCAGGGGAGGGAACTGATGACTGGCCAGGTAACAGGCTGCGGCCACTCCCGTAGCATCTCTCCAGGTCAAATGGTTCTGTATAAATACATAAAAACGTACATGAAGATAAACACAATAAGTAAAGACTGTCATATTTACATATTTATTTATTTCTCAATTTCTTTGTTTGATATTTCTCCACTCAACAATTTTGCACTTACACCAATGCGGTAATTTTTCAGATGGACAAAAACCACCGATCAATGGCAAGTTACTGACAAACTCTACCCACATTACTCATGTGATGTGTGTAATATTGATGGTGGAAATCAAGTCTTCTCCAGCAAAGTTCAAGCAAGTGTTTTTTTGTTTTTCTAGAGTATTTCACTTTTAATACGTGACAGCGTGCAATTTACTATGTGTAAAGATACCAGTGCTCCTAGATTAAACCACTGGATTTGGATAGTAACTAACAAACTTTTCCCACTTGCTACACACAAAGGCTGAGCTGTGACCCAGTGTGTTCTAGCCACAGGATGTTCTATATTAGGTGAGTATTTTACTAATTAAATATCACTTTTGTTATTACATTTTGACATTTTACAACCAGACATCATAAACATTTTGTTTTATGATGTTCCACACCGAGCTCAGCGGGATGGCATTATAGTACCAGTTAAGTATTTAAACAATCATACATGTACGACACGCAACGACACGTCATACAAGACCAACACGCTATACACAAATGTCGGCAGGCCTACAACTTACAACATTACTTACAAATACAACAAGGCATGATATTTTCAAAATATAATTAATAAATAGAAAATTGCACAGTGAAGGCTGAAAACCACTTAAATATTTTTTGTCTTGAAAAGCTAAAAATGATAAACCACTTGACATATTGCGTCTCGCGAGTTAATTCAAATGAGGTGAAAATGATATACCACGAGACACAAAGTGTAAAGAGGGTTATCATTTCCATCTTTCACAACAACAAATATTTATGGTATTTAACTTTCAATGTGCAAAATCTTCTATTTTGATCTTCAACCTACCCTTTGTGCTCTCTTTAACAGGAGAGTTCCAGCCATGTAGAAAAATTGTCCTTGCATCTCTTTCAGTAAAGCTTGCCATTCCTTGGTCATTTTGTGGATCTGTTGAGCTTGGTGTATACACAGATCAAATCTGAAAGTGAACAAGATATTTGCAGGAGATGTTTTCTAACATCAGGGTCATTTAGAGCAATTTTAGTTCCAGAAGATGATTTGGCTCTCAAACTGTTGGGTGCCCAAACTAGTCAAGCTGTATTTAAACTAACTAATAAATTGAACGAAAATATGATGGTTTTCATACAAATTTCTCTCATTCACAGACTTTAAAGCTCTCAGAAGGCATCATTTTGAGTTACATTTTATAAAAAATTTCTTCATGCATGGTAACATTGTCACCTTTAAAGTTTGAGATCAGAGTTTTTACTTTTTTCCTTGATATTGATTTTTTTCTCGACACTATACATGTAACTGTCTACAGCAAACCTTTTTTTGATATGTGCAATACACAAAGCTCAGCCCACAATCTATTTAAGATGCTATTCCCAGAATTACCTTTCCCAAAAACCAGCCAAGTTCGTATCAGGCTGGGGGTGAGCTTTAAAGCTAAGCCCACACCTTCTTCAAGACAACACCCCTAGAACTGTTCTCAGAGAGGGTAATGAAATACCAGGCCACCTCTTCACTCAAAAATCAATGCTTCGCTCACAATTTTTTTAAACACTGCTGTCAGAGCTAGGCGTAGGGATTGTCAAGTGCCAACAGGGAAATGCCTGCACCAAGTGCACACAACCTGGTTGACCCAATCCCACAAATTTCAAGTGTTTTATGCGAATCTTTGTGACTTTTGAAACTAGACAAGGACTCAGGCAAAGACTCAAATCTAAAACTTACAAAAATACACAAATAAAACTATAACTGAGCTGAATCTTGGGCTGTGCACAAAAATCTGTAATGGTGTAGCATAGACAAAAATGGCCAAATGCTTTTGTTGGGGCTAAATGACCTGTTACCCACATGCATGCTAAAGAGTGCTTGAAAGTGGCTATTTTGGTTTATAATGATGGGGCATAATTAAAAGGGCTAGGCTGACCATTTCTACGCCACACTACACTGAGCTGTAGAAAAATTCATACATTCTTGAATAAAACACTACTCAAATAAAAAATAAATAAATATAGTTTTTCCAAGAGTTTCCTCCCTTACATATGAAGTGCCTCAGCAGCGTTAACCACGTCTGCGTATTGTAACGTTAGGTGAACCAGGTTTTGTACAGCCATCAGCTTGAAGGAGTAAAACACACTGTCCTCTGAACAGCCAGCTTCCTGTTGGAAAGTCTGAAAGTGAAAAAAATTTACAACAAAATAAAGAGCATCATAACCAGAATGTCTACCACAATACAAGGTACAATGTAGTATATGATTAACTGATGCTATCTGTCTCACTGCGGAACGAATAAATGAACGATTATGGCTTAACATCACATCGGCAGTATTTTCGGCCATATCGTGGCAAGAACATATTTAAATCAAGAAGCTGTGAAAGGTTTTGATGTGATACTGATAACATTCAAAATGAAAGAAAATGGACCGACATAATTATATTTATTTATTTATTTGATTGGTGTTTTACGGCGTACTCAAGAATATTTCACTTATAAAACGGCGGCCAGCATTATGGCCGCGACCATCTGCAGGTTGCTGGCAGACCTTCCCACTTACGGCTGGCTGACATGATTAAGATCAGCTAAAAGAACCAAACCTTATTTAAAACTCGAAAACCATACTTATCATACGGAACGTACGCCATCTAAAATAAGTTGGTCCATGTGATGTTTAGTTTTGTTCTTTTCTATAATACATCACTGTTTCTGTACAGTTAAGCACATGAAGCAACACAGTAGTTAAATACTACAGGTTAACAGAAACCATTCATGTATTTATACACAGCTTGCAATAATTGACTTGCGAAGTCAGAAAATCTTGCTCAATCACACCCACTGTCCTTTGTAAGGCTATGAGTGAGTGGGTGCTTGGGGTTTAACGGCGTACTTAACAATTTTTCAGTCACATGGCGACAAAGGAGTCCTTACAGTGCATGTAATGTGCCTCCTTTTTGCAGGATGGATTTTCACCACTCTTTTATCTAGTGCTGCTTCACTGAGACGACTTACTGAAGGCAAGTAAGTCGACCCACCCGAGCCATTATACTAATACGGGTCAACCAGTTGTTGCACCATCCCTTAAAGCTGAACGCCAAGCCAGGAAGTTAAAACTTCCTCTTCTTTAAGGTTTTAGTTGTGACCTGATCCAGGATTGATCTTGGATCCAAGCCATCGAAGCTGATACTCTACTAACTATGCTATCGTAGCCGGTCTCTAATGTTAAGATAAAGAAGCTACGGGACATGTAAGGGATAGAGATCATGAGGCCATCTCTGACAAATTATTCCCCATTAGAAAATATCACTCTTTTTTTCCCTACTGAAAAAGACAGTAATTTTTAAAGAAATTAACACTGAGAGAAAAATAAAGAAAACTCTCAATAGGTCCATTAGGTTTAGTCGTGATGAAAAAGACCATGTGCTGAGAAAAGATCCCGTGCAGGGAAAAGATCAAGTGTTGAGAAAAGATCATGTACTGAGAAAAGACCATGTGCTGAGAAAAGACCATGTGCTGAGAAAAGATCATGTGCTGGAAAAAGATCACATGCTTAGGAAAGATCCTATGCAATTATAAAAACCCCACTCACCCCGAGAAGATCCACCAGGTACTCGTACCAGGGGAGACTATCCACATAGGCCAGCGTTTGCTCAATCTCCACAGCATGGTGATAGGCATCATTCACATGTCCAGTTGTCACATACATCTTCAACAGCCGAATTCGGAGGTCTACATCACCTGGCCTCTTCACCTGGAAACATACATGACCGCAAGAGATAACCCACTGCTTTTGTTTGGCTATGTGCAAACATCCATTCCAGCCATCTTTTAAACACATAACAGCATACATGTACTTACCCATTTCTTACAGCTGCATGGTTATATCTACAGTGCAGCCTCACTAAAGCATCGTGCATTAGACACCAGATATAACATGACAGGCCTGTTGTTTCACCTTTAAAGTGTTCACATGTTAGCACAACAGGATGAGTTCAGCTAAATGCATGATGAAAGGAAGAAATATAAACAGTGCAACAAAAGTAAGTCCCCCACCCAACCCCCCCAAAACGTTGTTTGATATCTCCCTTGATAAGTACCAGATCGCAATGAAATTTTGCACACAATCCCAGTAATCCGGCAGACAAGGTATATCAAGCATTAACACGCAGGTGCAGTTGTGCGCTAAAGGGCATGCGCAAACTGAAAATCGGCAAATTTTGAAATTTCACAAAAGGAGTCAACCAGATTTTCACCATCAAATTTTGATTTTATCAGAGAATTTGCGTTACCAGTCCTGAAATATTCGTGTGGGTGGGCATTAAGGACATGACACACACCACAAGAAATTTATGCGGTTAAACATGACCTGCATTAGGTCTGAGACACCACCTTAAGGAAGAGTGGTTAGCCATCTCGCAACGTCAAATTACAAGCCTCATCAACACAATGCGAGCGTGTTGTCAAAATGTGATACAATATTGTGGCAGCTACACACGATATTGATAATTACTGGCCATCGAGTGAAAATGATCGAATTCTGTGAAAACATAAAGAATTGACATTGAAAATCTGGTTGACTCCTTTTATGAAGTTTTCGAAATCGACCGATTTTGAGTTTGCGCATGCCCATTAGCGCACAACTGCACCTGCACGTTAATCCTTGATAGACCACGTCCGTCGGATTCCCGGGATAGTGTGTGCAGAATCTGGTCCATACCACAGGAGATATTAACCAACGTTTTGGTGGGAACTTATTTTCTCTGCACTGTTTATGTTCCGAGGTTTTCCCCACAACAGGTTCTTCCGATTCCCATTCACATTTGCTATGATGGGAAATGCAATGTTCTGTGTTCTAAAACTTGGCAAATGATCAATGGCCGATTTTACAAAGCTATTTTAGACTTCCGTCAAAATTTTTGAAATACAACCTTAAAGCTTAGTTTGGGCTTAACACATTCAAATTTTGTCAATCTTATCAGTGGTATATTAAGACAAACCTGTCCAAATTTCAACTTCTAGTACTCAAAACCAAGTATTGTAAAGAGAATGTAAATTTTTAAACGGCTCTGTGGAATCACCCACAGGGTCAGTAACGAACTACCTAATTCTTCTAATTTTTAAGACAGACATCAGTAGCGTTCAAAGCAAAAAATTACATTTCTCTCCTAGTTTGTTTTGAAAAGTAAACCTATGAGTATGTTGTTCATTAGATGGATTAACTATGTAAAAAAAAAAAACAACAAAAAACTAAATATTCTTGCTACAATTACACGTATATTGGCTAAAAGGAGCAGACAAGATGTCCCCAAAATTAGACGGATTAGAATAGATGAAATAATAGCAAAAATTGAACTATGTCTTGAAGCACAAAATCACGCAACCATTTTCCAGGGATCCAGCTCAAAAGGTTTATCTCAGTCGGTTAGCGCGCTAGCGCAGCGTAGTGACCCAGAAGCCTCTCACCAATGCGGTCGCTGTGAGTTCAAGACCAGCTCATGCTGGCTTCCTCTCCGGCCGTACGTGGGAAGGTCTGCCAGCAACCTGCGGATGGTCGTGGGTTTCCGCCGGGCTCTGCCCTGTTTCCACCCACCATAATGCTGGCCGCCGTCGTATAAGTGAAATATTCTTGAGTACGGCGTAAAACACCAATCAAAAAAAAAAAAAAATCATAAGGTTCACGGTTTTTAACCGGAACGTTTGTACCCACATAAAACACATTCCAACAAATTTCGAAACAGAACAGATTTATACAAGGCTACTGGAATGAAGATCTTAATAGGTCTATCAAACATCGTAATTTATGAATGTCATCAACTGTTAAGTAAAAATTTTTTTAAAGTATTTACCAATTCTGCAGATATGAGCGATTCCATCTCTTTGAAGTTTTTATTTCCCTGTCCAGTCATAGCTTTTTCCTGAAGAAAGAGAAAAAAGCAAACATGATCGCATATAAGTACACGTAAGTTCAGCTTTAAAACCATTTAACTTGAAGTAAATACAAAAAATTACACACATGTAATACTTCTTGTACACTAAATCAAATAATACTTGCCGTTATTCTTTACCTTTGACATTTCACCTGAGTATTTTCTCCTGCCATAGTATCTAGGTATATGAATGGCAGTCGTCACCTTCAGCCTTCAGTCTTTTTTTTTTTCTTCTAATAGGGACACAGCCACTACTTCCTGGATCTAACTCTGACATACTTGACATACTTGAATAAACGCCTTGCAAAAACGGACATAATTCACATCAAACCAAACAATATCATCCAAAATAACTTACCTTCAGCTTGAAGACTACATCACTATTTGGGAATAACTTCTCTCCTTTTTCTGCCCAAAACTAAATAAAAACAAAGCATATTAGTCAAAAGTAACATGTATTTTTTTTTAAAATCATTTTACACTCTAAAATACAGTATTTCACTTTTGCTTAAATATTATTTGTCGATTAAATGTAATTCAAGATACATGAATATATTCCAGAACTATCTGACATTTGATGAAATCTAAAATTAATAAAAAAAAAAAAAATCTCATTTGATACCTTTGCTCTATCCGGATCCATATTAGTTTTACTGTACTGCTCACAAACTGCAAAAGAAAGTGAAAATGGTTGTGGTTACTACAGGTACCATTACCAGACACCTTAAATGTGAATGTGATGTGAAGTACTAATGTCTACATCATCATAAAATCACAAAACAGGGTACATGGACTACCAGCGCAAAGCCATTTGTGAAAATGTTGAAATCTGGAGCTTAATCTAAAGGTATATGCAGTAGGTGTATTCTCAGATCCAAGGAGTTATAACTGTGCTTACCACTGAACAAGTCCAGCATACAGGGATTCATACTAGTCCAAATTTTTACAACTGGAAACTCAAAATTGCGTTTTTTTCTTTCTGGTCCATATTGAGATTATTCATGCTTTAAACGCGGACTATAACCCTTGGTACTGAGTTTAATCCTACTTTAGCGACAGGTAATTTTGTGAACATGAAAGTATATATGGTGTACCGGTGTATGTCTTTGAGAAAGAGAAAGAGAAAGTTCAACTTCATTTGAGGTTTCTTGCAGCAACCTGCGGATGATAGTGGGTTTCTGCCCGGTTTCCTCCCACCACAAAGCCGGCCGCCGTCATATAAGTGAAATATTCTTGAGTACGCCGTAAAACACCAATCAAATAAATAAATAAATAAATCATTTGAGGTTCATCTCTCATAATTTTCTTGTTGATACATACATATACTTTCACAAGTATATCATCTTCTCATCAGATATGTACTGTATATGAATGAATGATTATAGCTTAGCGCCACATCATCAAAATTTCAGCCATGTCGTGGCGAGTGGAGACAAATTGTATAATGGAACAGTTATAAACCACGGTGATGCATGTTGAGTTGTTGGCTGTTATACTGAAGGAGCTAACAAATATTATATCAAAAGTAAACATGTGCGAAATACAGAGATAAGGCTTATCCTGCTCAGAGGTATATAATGAAATAAAGCATGCATGTTCAGTTGTTAGTTGTCATAAATATCAGAAGAAAAAAAGGAACTAACAAATAATACATCTAAAATAAACTTATTGGGCTTATATATGCCTACGAACAAAAAAGACAAGGCTTATCCTGATCATAGGTATATAATGCAAAGTATTTTTATTTTCGCAGCTTTACTTCAAAAATGGATTTACAGGAATTCATTTTTGCGTAATCAATGGAGGGAATACTGAAAAAAAAATCTTAAAACTGTTTAATTTTCCGAGTTTTAATCTGGCCAAAATTACTCAAAAGCACATCACCCAGGTATTAACATGGGTGGCTATAATCCTTTTTTTGTTTCCCATGGTGTCGCTAATCCTCATAATCTGGATCAGAGATTAAAACAATGGGGGATGGATTATCCCCATGCAAGAAAACTATGTTTTGCAATTACAATGAGCAGTATTCAAAGAGGTGTCACTTGTTTTAACACCTATCTTTGACTGTTGAGTGAATGCTTTTAATTAACTGGCAAAGTGACCTGTCACTTTTCACCATTACTGGAACCCGTCATTCATGCTCAATTAACGCAGTCAAGCAACACAATTAGTTTTGGACTGTTTTAATCGTCCTCTGTAGCCGGTCAGAAACCGCTATTAACCATTACCTGCTGTCAAATTGCTATTTTTTTGTTGTATACAGTTCATAGTTTGTTAGAAGCTCACTCATTGGTCCACAGGAGACCAACTGGCCAATGGGATGGCATGTATCAAAGTGGGATTCATTGGAAGCCAGCACGCATTGCATCTACTTTTCTTTCACTTTCCCAGCATACCGATCAAATCACTAAGCTTTATCACCATAATTTGTACATATTAAAAGCTTAATTTTAATTTAATTACAGCCAATACACGCATGACCACTTCGGCTTGCCACGGATGCAGCCATTGGAGATCAAAGTTGACCACTCATCGCTACGCGTATAGTTTTGAAAGCAATTCAGTTTTTATCGAAAAATTTGAGTATTTGCACCTTAAAAACATCGAAATGAGTTTTTTTTAATCACAATAATCAGTTTTCAACTGAATTTTACCACCAAATACTGGGTCTAAAATCGATATGTATGAATCCCTGGACATATCCACAAATCTACTGGAGTTAAACCTTTATGAAGCATTAAGCATGCTTTACATTTCAGTTCCACACTTGAAGGTTAGTATAGTCATAAATCTATTTGTAAAAAATAAGGAGTCTTAACTGTTCACAAATTACCGCTAGACAGGAAAAATCAACTTATGCCCGAAGGGCAACCATTTAAAAATCCTACATGCCCATGGGCAACCGTGACGGTTAAAACCACTTGCCCTGAAGCAATTTAACATGCCTGGGGGCATAGATGTACATGTACCTCATAAGCATGTATCTTATATGCAGTCACCGTTTGTTACATATTC
Source organism: Liolophura sinensis (assembly GCF_032854445.1). Taxonomy (NCBI): domain Eukaryota; kingdom Metazoa; phylum Mollusca; class Polyplacophora; order Chitonida; family Chitonidae; genus Liolophura; species Liolophura sinensis. Next base: position 11,208,517 of record NC_088306.1, read on the forward strand.
AAGGCTTTCACACAACAAACAAACAATACAAATACATTAATAGTGATTCCTACAAGTTGGAATAGCTGTTTTTCCATAATCACACTGCAAAGCTTTGCTGCAAGTTTCATCGCCTTGAGAGACATTGTCATACATTTCTAACCCGTGATGTACATATAACATAACGAGATACATGGATAACAACTTCTCCCATATATACAGGTATATTTATTGATTTATTTCACTGCTGGGTTTAAACACAACATTTATACCATGGTTATATGGATGCCGGAAACTGGAAGCCCAAGGATAAGGGTAAAATGTAACCAGAATTATCAGCTACATGTATAAGTAACGGAACAGCTAAGCTTTTACCCAGAGAGAAAACAACTGTCTTCCATAAGGTCACCATTTGCCTACAGGTCTGTTCTATTAGGTCACGCTGCCCTAAGCTTTCCCTGAGCACGTGTTACATCTATAATCAATACAATCTATACTTACTCTAATCTTGTGGATAAATGTACATATATATATATATATCCGTAAAAATGAAGTTCAAAATAGATTCTAATGCAACCCATTAAACTTATATGTCACTTAACAACAAGGCCTTGTTGTATCCCTCCAGGATACACCTGCCAGATCACACGGCAGGAAATAAGACAAGTAAACATGCACAAAAAAAATAAATATTAAGTACCAATGATGGCCGTAGAGCACTTACTTTTGTAGACAACATCTTTCTGTTTATCGTCTAACTCCAAAGACCTGTGGAATATGAAGAAAGATATGAATATGTTTGATTTAATTTAAAAGATGTAATCTACATGTGCATGCATATAACAATTGGATTTGGAAACAGTCGGGAGAGACAGTTAATACCACATACTGTAACTGTTTATTCACGTACATTCTGAAGGCATTATTCTGTGTAGACAGATAAAATTACACTTTTTGACTGAAGCCCTGAAACTGGCCAATGCAACCAATGTAAGATTTGTCTCCAAAATCAACTTAAAAATGTGCATAAATTGCACTGAAAGTTACTCTTTCATAAGCCATTAGACACTCTCAGTATTCCATGCTACTGGTTTCTAGTTTTATTATGATGAAATGAAATCTCAGTACTGAAACAGAAAGGTGTGCTGACAAACCTTTTCCATGGACATGTTTATTTCTGTTGTTTACAGGGAATCTGTTGTTGAATGCTATACTCAAGTCTTCACTTGTATTCAGGATTTCAGTTTTATGAGTCTTAGATTAACTGACTAGTGCACAATATCCCCCCCCCCCCCTGACCCCCTACAACCAAGGTCCAGCAGTTGTTTCAGTTCCACACATACACACAGATGTATAATGTATCCCAAATGTTTAGTACTTCCACTGATGTTACAAGATGTCAAAATAAAACACAATACTGAACAGTGATACCACTTATGGTGCCTGACACGCCAGGTCACATCTGTTTTGGGAGACAATCTGTCACGGAGAAACACTCAAACCCATCTGTACAAGTAGATGACTCATACACACAGTCCAATTATACCAAGAGCACATTCTTCTCAGTCCTACATGTTCTTTATTCGTGATGTGGAGAAATATACACATAAAATCTAAAATTAATCATTATTTTCAACACTTATAAGTTAAAATTTTAAAAGCAGGTTTCATCCGATTTTCTTTATTTACTTTTTCCACCATACTCAAGAATATTTCACTTATACGATGGTGGCCAGCATTACGATGGGAGGAAACTGGGCTATGGGAAACCCACGGTCATCCGCAGGTTGCTGGCAGGCCTTCCCACGCACCCAATGGGATAATGTTCTACTGACAAACTGTTCTACACAGATAATGTCCTGCAGGGAAACTGTCCCACCAGGATACTGTCCTAAGGGGATAATGTGCTACTGGGATAATGCCCTACCAGGACAATGTGGACTGAGATCAAATGACCATATTAACCAAGAGCATCCCCCCCCTGCACCCCCCCCCCCCCCCGCACCCCCCCCCTTGCCCCGGAAAACTTTACAACCTTAACCTATGTAACCATAGCTAAATGAGAAGGACCTGGCACTGGCTAAAAAGGAGGGGTGGTGAAATTCTGTAAAAGCTTGCTTTCTGTATTGCCACATTAAAAGGGATTACAGACAGCTGTGTGTTGTGCCCCTGTTGTTTACCAGCTGGGCTGGGAGAGAAGAGCTCACCCAGTCACAACACACACACACATGTACACAAGTTGGAGGCTCTGTTCATTTAAGTCCAGGGGCTGCTTGCACAAAGGTGTCAAAAGCCTAAGATGACTAAAGCACGGTGGTCATATATATGTACAGCACACAATCTTTACATAGATGAATATTTGTTTCGTGGCATGCCCAGACTAAAGTATGTTCGCTTTTTACGGAAGTCCACATGCAAGGTTAATCACTTAAGTACTACTCTACTTCGAGAATATTAATTATTCAGTTATTGGTATGATGGTGGTAAGGGTTTATTTATAATTTATTTCATTGTTACAGAAAAGCTGAAAGCAGAATATCAACAATCTGATCACACCTGATCTCCCACTGCCACCCCTGTGTCAATCTTCCACCAATGACCTATCATTACTTCCCACTTCTACCTCCTTCACCTTACTCCACAATTTATCTTCTCAGGATAAACACCTGTTACCATTTTTTATACAAAGCATCAGCTGGGGTGTAACAGAATCCTAAACTATACTATACAGTTTTATATTAGCTTTGTCACGATGTGGTTGAAAGTGAAAGTGAAAGCACATGAAATTTTCATAAATGAAGGCACATGAAATTCTCATAAATGCAGAACCCAGTTCTGCAGGGATGACCTCTTGAACCTAATATTAAAATATGTATGTGTGGCCCACACAAAATTCACTGTTTGCAGGATGAGAAATGAATAGCCTTTCATGTCTAAGCAGATCAACCGGCTGAGCATGCCCGTACCTGTACATGTACCTGTACTGCATTACAAGGGTGGCTCTTCTACATGCAATAAAACTTGACGTAATAAAATCTCAATCAGCATCACATGATCATATATGCACAAGAGATGCTGACTCACTGTGACAGTAAAGCTTATCAAGAAATATGTTCACTCACTGTGACTGTAATGCTGTGTCAAGGAAGATGTTCACTTGCTGTGACTGTAATGCTTATCAAGAAAGATGTTGACTCACTGTGACTGTAATGCTTATCAAGAAAAATGTTGACTCACTGTGACTGTAATGCTTACAAAGAAAAATGTTGACTCACTGTGACTGTAATGCTTATCAAGAAAGATGTTGACTCACTGTGACTGTAGTGCTTATCAAGAAAGATGTTGACTCACTGTGACTGTAATGCTTATCAAGAAAGATGTTGACTCACTGTGACTGTAATGCTTATCAAGAAAGATGACTCACTGTGACTGTAATGCTTATCAAGAAAGATGTTGCACCATTTACACTCACACAGTAAAGATAAATAAAAATCAGATTATGATTTCAACAAAAGACTTCAGGATCTGAAGGGTTGGTAAGTCAAGAGATGCACTAGATTCTTTTCATTTCATGTTGATGCAACACAGATCGATAAAAGCCTATGGACTAAAAAAAATAATAAAAAAAAACCCAGGAGGAATTATAAGAACTGAGCACTTCTAATTTAACAGGATCTGAAATTATGCACTTGTGCATTTGTACATGTATTATTTAAGAATCACTCAAATTTTGATAAAAGTAATTATTTATTCATTTACTTCACTGCTGTTTTATGCCTAGTATTATGGTGGGAGGGAGCTGGGCAGAGCCTGGACTTCAACCCACAGTGACTACATTGGTGAGAGGCTCATGGGTCATTGTGCTGTGATACCACCTTAACCACCTGGGCCACTTAAGCCTTCCCCAATTCATGTACCACTTTTTTCCTTAATGTAAAATGTCCCTACTCTAAAATTAATAACAGATTTCAACCTGAACTAGAGCCCAAGGGCTGTGAAATGGGTCTATTGCTCCTCTTCTAATTTTTCACAGTAAGAAAAAACTTTTTGTCAGCCGTATCTCTCCACACCCTATTGTTGCAAAAAACATAAGAAAAAACACAAAGACTGACTATAAATGAACAAGAGCACAGCGGAAGGCTCAATGCTAAAACGTTTTAGCACAAAAATGCTGAATACCTGTACTGTAAGGCACTATAAAAAATAACATACAATTGGTCATCAATTAGTCTAAATTATCATCCATGAATTTTACCATGAGATTATATTCATCCATTGTTTCAATATTATGACAAGGAAGGAAGACTGTTCAGGTTTTCTCGCTTTTTAAAACAAATCCTCATCTGTCAGCATGGTAACTCATTTAAGTGTATCGAAATTAAAGAACATACATGTAACTGATAAGAAGTCATCTCAAGTTCGAGTGCTATCCGCCATCTCAAACAAATTTGTTTCAAATTTGAACTGTGAGTTCATCAAGACTAAGGCCACACCCACGAGTCAAAAACTAAAGGCTTTCGAAGTTACGCCTAATACAAACAATGTTAGTTCGCAATAACTATTAATTTATGTACAATTGTTCATGTAAACTTTTAACATGTAAATTTAACAATCAAAGTCAGGTCCAACAATCACATCAGTGCTGCACAGCGATTGGCTAACGGTGAGGACATCAAAATGAGTTTGAAAAACAAACACACACACTCGCAGCTAGCTTATCTGTCCAACTTTTTTTCGATCTTTTTCAGAATTACTTCCAAATGTTCACAACATAGCAATTGTAATTAAGAGCCCATCCACAAAATTCTGTTTAAAACTTTGCATAATAAACTAATATAACTATTGGGCGAGGACCCAAGGGGTCAGGGTCAAATGGCACATATCCCATCTGATAAATATCACATTACCAGTATCGGTATTCTGCTGCTATTTCCACCGTTTTCATGACTACCTAAGAGCTCCATAGCCGCAAACTAAGCCTAAATATAATAAGGAGCTCTTAAATGCACACATGTAGGTAACTTTACAAGATCAAGTAAATCTTTTCGCTATGTAGGCCCTACGCTATCCCTCTTTTGTGAAAGACAGTGAAGAAAACATCATGAAAGGAAGCTAATATTTGACCATAAACACATGGTCAATTTTGTTATGCACACTGACACGGCGCACTTGGGTGAAACTAGTTCGGCAATTTGTTCACATTTCTTCATGCCTCTATAACTGGCCTCTGGCGATTCTCACCAACAGACCCATAATAAACTTTTGAAACACAAAGTTCAAACATAGACACAACGTATGCTTAAAGTGGAGATTTTCAGCCAAAAGATCCCTGTCAAATCAAATCAGATTTCCTGTATTTACCAAGAATAGCTCAAATTATTGTCTTTCAGCAAAAGTAAATCTTGTCCAGTCTGTACTATTTGTAGTGTGAAAATGAATGTAAAGTTTGAAAAATTTCAAAAAATGTACACATATGTGTCTGATATTTTTTGAAAGATAATTAATGCGCTGATGCCAAAAATCTCTACACACAAAGAAAATCTTCAGTATGACCCCTTTAAAATTCACCATCGGCAATCCAACTGCACATACCGTTTGTAGCTGGCTACAGCCTGTGCAGTTTGACCACACGCCTCATGGATCTGTCCCATCAACTTGTGAGCCTGAGGAAGATTTTCTCTTATACTTAGAAAGCCAGCCAGATACCTGTGGAATGGAAAACCAAAATGTAAGTAATAATCACAAAGTGAATTATTTTTTCTACATATCAATATTTGCGATGTTTGTATGTTACAGTTAAAAGTAGGCAAACAGTTGACCACTGTGGAAGGAAAATTTTACCACTAAGGCAACAAAGTTAGAAGAAGATTGTACGACGGGTGGTACAGATTTCAGGGGTCACTGGAATCAGGTAACACCCTATCAGAGGCTTGAAACAGGCACTATTATCCAAATGAAAAAGGGCTGGAACCTTTGCCACGAAGTCCAAAATTTTCTTGCACACCAAAAATGATGGGATGGAAGAGGACACATTATCCTCTTTAGGTTATTTGCCTTAGATTATATGGCACACTGACTCATCACAAAAACATGAATAACAGAGCCGGACATGAATAACAGAACCAGACATGAATAACAGAACCGGACATGAATAACAGAGCTGGACATGAATAACAGAGCCGGACATGAATAACAGAACCGGATATGAATAACAAAGCATGTAATGGGAACCCATCAAACGCAAGGTAGTGGCACCTGAATGTCATTTTATCGACATCAAACATTCGTTTCCCCAGCCCATCGTGATGATTTCACTGTAAAGGCAGGACAAAATTAGAGTAGAAACCAATACGCTGTATTGTAGATATTGCGCTACAATGCTTCAATGTTGACGTAAAAACAGCTCATGGTACTGCTGTACACTAGCACCGCTTACTGCCTTCCCACTTAAATTTATGTAGAACGAAGAGAAGTGCTTAATCTCACCTTCTTGCGATTTCATATTCTTTCGCCTCATAATATAACTTTGCAATCTGATATCCCCGTGCATTTCTCTGGAATAGAAAGTTTCAATGGCAAAAATGTAAAAGATATACATGGGTTTCAACAAATTGCTTGAAAACTGATACCCAAAATAACTTCAAAGACAAGTACCCTGACAGACACCAATTTTAACAGCTACATGACTGCAGATGAAAATTGGTTCAAACATATAATTCATCACAGTGCACCACAGAGTTTTTACACTGCAACCGTTTCACCTGTCAGAGTTATTCTACGTATTGCCATGAGTCACTATGGACCTTGTCACAAGGACTAGTACATATCGTTAGATAATATGGCTACAGATCAGAGAATACATCTCTGTATGACCATCATGCTGCATTTAAAAAAAAGACAACAACCATTAAGTCATATAAGAAGAGGGATGGAAACATACCAAATGGTATTTTTTTTTTGACATTCCTGGTAACTACATGTACAAATCAACTATAATAAGGTGGGTTCATTTGTATGCCGCACACAAAGGTTAACATACAAAACAGGGTTCGGGTTACACAATGGTAAACAGACACAGGTTATAGAAAAATAACTCGCACCTAAGAGCATAACATGATAACATGGCGGCGCTTTTCATTGCCTTAGTATGCGCGATTTTTGCTTACTTAGACATACGATATCTCAGTTGTGCAACACCATGAAAATAAAAAGTTACGTTTTTTTTAAACTTTATTGATGAATATAAACACTTGGTCTAGTGTTGCCTTTTCTTTTGAAATAGCATATCGTTAGCCTGATCACTTTAGGGTTATGCTACACATAACCCAGAATATGTACATGTACTCATGATGTGATGTAGGTTAGACTTCAAGATGGTGGTCACTTTAGCCTGTTGTGAGACGTCAGGGACGTTATGTACATCTCGATGAGTTCAGTGTGCTATTTCAAAATTCTGACATTCATCGCAACACACCCAAGCCCATAGCCGCCTATCAAAATAATCGCCGCACGTTTCGGCACTCCAACTCGATGAGACCGATCTCAATGAAGTCTGATCCATCTAAAGGGACCAAGTGTGCTATTTCAAAATTCTGACATTCATCATAACACACCACTTCCATATCTGCCTATCAAAATAATCGCTGCACATTTCGGCACTCCAACTCGATGAGACCGATCTCAATGAAGTCTAGTCCATCTAGGATTCAGTGTGCTTTTTTACTATTCTGGCAATAATTGTAAGACTGAGTCCACCAACATTCCCATCTCCTTCCAACTTACGGAAATCCAAATCACATCCTCTGTGCATTTATATGTAATTTTCCACAGGAATCTATCCATTGCTCTTTGCAAGAACATCTTCAATCTTCATAATTCAAACCAAAAAGGCATAAAAAAGAACATGTATTTAAATGCAGGCAAGTTTAGGTACTGTCAGCACGGACTTCATTGAAACTGGCTGCACTGAGTTGGAGTGCACAGATGTGTGGCGATTTGTCTGAGAGGTAGAGATGGACTCTGTGTTATGCTGAATGTCAGAATTTTAAAATACCACATCTAGATGGACTAATTCAAGTTGACGTTGACGTCACACAATCTTACCTGCAATAAAAATTAAAGTTCTTTTTTATGCCTTTTTGGATTGAATTAAGAAGGTTGAAGCTGTTTTTGCAGTTGGCAATGGAAACATAATAGTTTTCTCAGGGATTCAAACCCAGAAGAAGGTTATGTGACACTTCAAAATGGCTGTCAACAGCAAGACACTCAGTACGGCCTAAGTTCTAGCAGTCAATGTGACCGCAACGCTGCAAGTTAATTAGCTTCATTGGTGAGGATAGTAAATTAAGTGGACAGTACTAGAGATTCCACCATATAAATGTGCAGAGGAGGTGAGATTGATTGCCATAAGTGGGAAAGAAATGAGAGTTGGAAATCCGCGCCATGTCTGTAAAGAGGCGGCTATGGACTCGGTGTTACAATGAATGTCAGGATATTAAAATAGCACATTGAGCCTGTATAAATCAACGAGTGTAAACAAGTGTTGTTTTCACCTCTTTTTCGTCCTTGATCCTCGCCAACACACTGGAGACGTGACGATCGACGTCTTGCTTAGTCCTGTACATCATCACCGGTCGTAATTAAGATTCTTTGATCAACATTTGTTATTTTCGTTTTCACGTGATAAGAAACCGGCGACGCATTTAATTTTCCGCCGTAATTTTCAACCGAAAAGCGGCATGTGTGTGCTGTTACGACTTAGATGTTAAGGGACCACATCCAAATTTCCGAAAGCTTACTAAGCGGTATTAGGCGTAAAACATCGTTCCTCAAATAATAATGGCGTAAAAACAAAGTTGGGATTAGTATAAATAAGATAAAGGCAGAAAGAGAAATGTCAATAATGACCTTTTTCCTATTTAATTTACACACTGAATCAAAAACTTAAATAAGCCAATTTACATATTGGCCAGTATTAACCTAAAAGTTGTCCGTTTCCTTAACAACAGTGCCAGGAAGTGTTTGAGTAGCAAAAAATTATGAATATCATATGTAAATCCTTTTACAGTGTAACTGAAATGAACAACCGTGTATAAGCTAACGAATTGACATTTCTTGTACTGACAGTGTACATGTATTGACCTAATATATAATCTGACATACATAAATTCGTAAATCTTCATCTGTTATGTGTCTGTTCACAAAATTGCTTTACTAACATTCATAGCTTCATTATTTTACTTAATGATGTGTACCATGGAACCTGTATAGGCCTACATGCCTTTATACCATTTCAGGATAGGACTTGGTATCCATGCAGATTGCGTAAAATGTAAAGTTAAGGGTCTGTTTCGTCTCTTTGAACTCCAGATGGCTTGATCCGTGGTCCAGTCTTTGGTGAGGTGGTGGTGGTTAAGATATACTTTGAAATATGCTTTGCGGTACATATTATACAGCCCATTAGATAGAAATGTCGCAAACCTCTAACTGGGCCGTTTTCTGGCATTTCTTCCCAAATAATGAGGGATTATTTCATTGGTTTAGAAGAGCGAATGGTGGAGTGGAAGTTTTGTGTTCTAAGGTGGATTGTATGATCATTCAACCATTTTTTATGTGTCCTTGCAGAAAGCATGCTATGTTATTAATAAAACTATGCTACTGTGGAGAGATGCCTGAACTGGTTCTGTAGTATTAACATTTTCTTTCAAAAAGTGTGACAACTTCCTGTGTCCAATCACGAACGAGCTTTCATTCTCGATTCGTCCCAGCTGCAGAAAACATCACAAATATGGCCGAGACAAACACGGTGTAGCCTTACTTGACCAACAGTTTCCTAATATTTAACAGGTTTTTGTTCGCTTCAAGAAAGAATTTCTCGCGCAGAGGAAGGAATCAGGCAGACATTTCCTGCTAGGTGCTTCTGAGATTTGAGTAAGAACCTTGAGAAACTGAAATAGGGAACGCAGAAAGGGTACGGCGACTTGAAAGATCATACAAAAACAGGCCGGGGTCTAAAATACCATTAAATGACCCTGGCCGAATTGAGAGCATTTCATTTTGCAATAGTTCCCTTACTCCTGTAAAAGAGCACACGAAATAGCTAATGGCTGAACCGCAGCATGCATACACAGAAAAGAAAGTTAAGTTTTACTGATACTTGATACAGTTATGTAACTAAAGAGTTAAATAAGAAAGGCGTTCTTGTTAACAGATAAATGTATTTAACTCAAACATAGTGCCCCAGTATTGAAGATATAAACTTCAAGAAAAGGGCAGATAGTTTGACACAGCTGAGAACTGCATAGCAGGCCATCAACAAGATGAACTTGACAAACGGAAGATAGTTTGTGTGAGCACTGAATCCGTATGTGAATACTATACTATGGAAGTGGACCCTCCAACTACAAGTGCATCTTCTAATGGCAACAGCAATTTGAAGCGCTCCAATAGCGCGCCTATGATAAATGTGTTGGCTGCTACACATGTTGAACCAAGGTAAGCATATGTATGGAAATAATTAAACAGTTACAGGTCACAACTCAGGGAAATCATTTCTGAAAATATGCTATTAAATATTCACTATTTGCTGTCACTTTTGATTTGAAATATTCTATGCAGCCTTTATGTGGTAGTGTGTAGTATGTAAATATGTGTACATCTCAAAGGTATGGATACACTTGACTCAAACATTCAAACCTCACCACTTAAGATATAATTTTGGTACATTTTCAAATAATTCACAATAATAGTCTCTCTCCCCACCCCACCCCACTCAACTTCCATGTTTTTGACTGACGGGCCTTGGTGAAAATAAGTGTTCAGCGATGCTTGTGGGGCCAATTTTGCAGTTCAACCACTGAAAACCACTTTAAAAAACGGAAAGGGCAAGCTTCCTGATGAGGTTTATGATGGGTAAACAAGTAATGTTATGATGTGGCCCAAGTCTGGATATAATGTAAAGTTGCTGTGGGACATAATGACAAATCTGACAGCTATTCACATTATTAAAAAAAGTTACAATCAGAATGTTATTTACATTACAGTTTTGGCCTGTTACAGACAATTGGCCCCTGTCAAAGTACTATTTGGTGCAGGACATTGTCTATGTACTCCTGCTTATTTCCAGGCTTGTGGTCATATGCTTTATCTTCATGTACATCTAGGAGTAATAAAACGTCATTAGTAATTCCCACCTAACATGTATCTTTATAAACTCACTTCCATAAGCAGACTTTTTACCTTGCGTGTGCTGTCCTGAGGATGGGGCCTTCCCTGGCTCAGTTGGTTAGCGCACTAGCGCAGCATAATGACCCAGGAGCCTCTCACCAATGCCGTCGCTGTGAGTTCAAGTCCAGCTCATGCTGGCTTCCTCTCCGGCCATATGTAGGAAGGTCTGACAGCAACTTGCGGATAGTCGTGGGTTTCCCCCGGGCTCTGCCTGGTTTCCACCCACCATAATGCTGGCCACTGTCGTATAAGTGAAATTCTTGAGTACGGCGTAAAACACTAATCAAATAAATAAATAAATAAGTTCTGAGGGTGTTTTTGCCTGTATTCTCGACAGTAAACATCCCTCAGTTTTGTCAGTATTCTTCAGGTTAGCTGAGCCTTGTGTGTTTATCAAGATGTATACAGGTATTGTAGGTCACACAAGTACGTGGGTAGGTCTGCCAGTAACCTCTGGATGTTGTGGGTTTTCTCCTGGCTCTGCATGGTTTCCTCCCACCTTAAGGCTGGCCATCATCTTACAAGTGAAATATTCTGGAGTATGGCGTACAGCACAAATCAAATAAATGTATTTCACCTACAATTTGGTATTTGAAAAAACACTTTCAGAAGCACTTAAAAGCCATAAAATGAACCATGCAAATCATGCAAAATGCCTCACTTGAAAACTGCTGAATTTTATGTGAAATACAGTAATTCTTGAAAAAGTTGACTTGGCTTTGTTCTCTCCATTTGTAACTACCATATCTGTTTCTAACTTGACAGCTCCAGTTTGTTCCGGTCCTCGGAATCCTCTAGACTGAGAAGATTCAGTTCAAGCTCTGCTTCTCTTAATTTACAAGCCTCAGTAAGACTTTTTCTATGTAGTTATGGGCCCATTGTATTTTCTCATGTGTCTGTTTTGGTGTTTTTATGATAGATGTACATTGATATAATAATGCATTTCATGAAAGATGGAAATGAAAACAAATATTGTGTGGCTAAAAATGGTCTCTAAATTACATGGTTATATTGATGGACATATATATAGTAGTTCTTGACAAATGAGTGTTCTTTCACATGTATAGTATATTCATGTAATTGAATGTAAATGCACAGTTTCGGACAATTGTCTGATCAGCCAAATAAATCTATACCCGTCTGTTTGTCCATCTTTAGACTCCGGTGAAAATTCCTGACCGAGTGAATCAGATCAAACATGAAGAAAGTCACATTACCCACAGGGAGACAGCCCACGAACGGTCAGTTTTACAAGAAGAGTAGATTTTTTACAGTAAAGCGATTTTCTATGATTAAATGAAGGCAGGTGAGAGTGCCAAGCTTTGTCATTGTTTTCTCAAAAAGTTTCATTCTGGCAAAGAGATTTAAAGTGTTAAAGTTTAGACTTCTGGCTGTTGACCAATGTTGTACAGTAAGATTACAGTTAATGATCGAGATTTTCGAACAAATTTCTGTTTTGTTTTTAGTTGCAAATAAAGGTTCTAAAATGTGACTTAAAATTCTGTAGGTGCAGTTTCAGTCAAGTGTAAGTAAGTGAATAAGTAAGTAAGCCAAATCATAGTCACTTTGTCCTTGTCCTGCTGCTTTTTTCCTGGCTTATACAGGTGAAAGTTTTGAACTTGCATAAACAGATCTCCGATTGTCTTAAAAACACTCTAAAGTTTTTCTCATCCCAAGATCATAGGCCATATGAGTCAGCAAGGTCAAACATACAAAACTAAGTTAAATGACCATAAATTTCGTCCATGACTAACTTGCCCATTTTTCTGGATTGTGAGAGTTCACTTGAATTTAGAAAGGTGTTTCGAGGTTTGCTTGGAACATGGGATGATATTCTGTTGGAAAAATGTAAGTGTCAGCACCAAAAATAATATTTTCTGACGTTTATTTGCCCCTAAAAGTGAACTTTTCGGGAATAAATTGAGGGTTATTTAGGGTAATTATATATGGATGTATGTATATGTTTCGTAATATTCGGTGAAGCATTTGTGATTCTTTTGTAAACACAAATGTGCTCTGCTAAACTGAGTTACCATGATGAAGAACACAAGAAGTTAAGAATTGATCAGTGCTTATTGGAAGGTAGGTCTGAGATCTGTTTCATTCTTCCCAGCTTAGCTTTCAGAAATACAGATCTGTACTCTTCCATTTACTAACATGAAACTTGGTCATCCCGCATTCTCTGTCCTCAGCTTTTCAAAGCTGTATGCTATGAAAACATGTTCCCTGTAATCCTTCAGTAGTTCTTACTTCATATCACATAGTTATTCGGGAATAATAAAGACCATAATGTCACAATTAGCATAAATGTATCTTACGTCGGTGACAAGGCAGACTTCACTGACAGCCATTTTCAATTTGAATTGGCAGCACTCGGCATCCGAAAAAAAATAAACAAGTAGAATGATTTGATTGAAACCAATGAGATGTACACCATCTAAAGGGTGATTGAGAAATTGTGTGGAAGTCTTAACTTTAATTTGTGCATTGATAATGAACAGAAATGATCTATTATCAATTATATTGTGAAAAAAGATGGTTTTTAATTTTTGGAAGAGCAGCAGAGTTCACCCCCCCCTCCCCTCCCCCCCCCCCCAGCAACCATGTCATGTGTTTTGAAAATGGTGGCTTGCTAAGTTCTGACACTGACCGCTTGGATGAATTCGGAATTACTTTAAGATCACAGGACACCCCTTTTTGTGGTCTACAATGTTGGCACTTTGGAGACAGAACAGATGACAAGACCGAGTTCCAGGTTAGTGAATGGAAGGGTTCAGAGGGGTTAATGTAGAAGCTAAGCTGGGAACGTGGCTATCTGATATCAGAGCTAATCGGAAGGCAAGTGTTCTGATATTGAGAGGTGGTGTTTGTGTGATTTGTAAAGTTGTTTTGTGTTGTTTTACTCGCAGCGAGATACAGTCCACCATGCAGATGTCTAATTCCTGGGAATCTTTCTCTCTGGTATGTTATGGTATACATGTATTTGATTGGCACTATTTTGATGTATTTATTTGATTGGTGTTTTGCGCAGTACTCAAGAATATTTCACTTATACGACGGCAGCCAGCAATATCATGGGAGGAAACCAGGCACAGCCTGGGGGAAACCCACAACCATCCGCAGGCTGCCGGCAGACCTTCCCCACATACGGCCAGAGAGGAAGCCAGCTTGATCTGGACTTAAACTTACAGCGACCGCATTGGTGAGAGGCTCCTGGGTCATTACGCTGCGCTGCGTTAGCGCACTAACCAACTGAGCCACGGAGGCACTATTTTTTTTATTCTTGCTACCAACATATTTGCAATAAAATAGTTCCATATTCAGCTTTTCCCAACTTCAGAGAAACAGGCATGTGTAAAGACAACAGAAATTTAACATACATGCATGGCAAGCTTGAATGGATGCTTTACATGACCATTTCTGCCTGTTTGGTTGGCTGTATATTTTTAAAAAGTCTCATGATACAGTAGGACCTTTCTTATCTTTGGTAACAAAATTGAATTGAGTGAAGAAGGAACTTCAGTGAATGTAAAACTTTTGTTGTTGTTGCAGGAGCCAATGGTTACGGACCAGAGGAGACCCCGTTCATTTAGCGAGTCCTTGCACATCTTTACATCACCCTCATTGTCGTGTTCCTCCCCGTCTCCTACCCGACTCGTTAAGGTGAGGCAGCGTTAATTAATGTGACCCTTTCTGCCAAAGGATACATGTATTATTTTGGGATTGACGTCCAAAATTGTGTGCCAACAGTTTGTAAAACAATGATATGTCAAAAACATAGCAATCAGTTTGAAAAACATTGTCAAAATCTGTATCTGCTGTTTCTGGTGTAAGTTTGTAAAAGGTGTCAAAAATGGGGAAAAATTTGATTAATTGAACACACATTATACAAAAGCAGAGAATCGTGAACTTAATTCATGAACACGGTTAGAGTGCTGTAAGATGACATTTTTGTCTGAGGAAAATTTTGGTTCAAAGCCTTTCACATTGGTGATAATTCCAATCACACTAGATTCCTAGTTGCCGCCATTATACCACCCACATCGGAACTGGTTATTTGTTTTTTTGCCAGGAATTGTCACTAAAGGTACAAGTATCATAAAGGATAGTGGAAATAATGGCAATGAGAAATGGAGCTTGTTCTGTCGCCTGCACAGAATTTTCAAAAGTATTCAGATTAAAAACAAGGAATCAAGTGTCATTGACCTTATACGTAATGATATTTAGGTCCACAAAAACATATATATATGCAGTAAACACCTGGCTGTGGGATCATGCAGCAATCTGCAGACTTAAGTCAAAGTTTCAAATCACTTTAAAGTTGTAATAAATTTTCTCATGTAACAAGATCAGAATATTGCTTAACAATGTAAATTCTGGGTAAGTTATTGTAAAACAAATTTCGGCTAAAATATTGGAAAGGAACATACCAAGTTTAATGATTAGTGAAATTTTGTCGTAAGTCTAAGATCGCTTCATGATCTCAGGGCCAGGATATAAGATTTTAGTCATCGTTAAAGTGGTCAGCTTATCACTCCCACGCTTTTGGCAGACTTCTATCATTCCATAAGAATTCAACGCTCAAGTGTGGTGTGCTGTAGAATTGTTGTCGTGAATGCAGTGCAGATAGAACTCTTACATCATTTATCCAGGCTGTGTTTATCTGCACAGTTATACAGGTATAATGTTCTTGCATGTGAATTTTAACCTCTACATTCTCTACAAACACTTTTCCGGTTCCGTGTACTTTTGACCTGAAAAACGTTTTTTCAGCTCCCACCAATTTCTGCTATGGGAACCGATTTACCTGTAATAATTTTTGTATTAGTGGCATTACATCAAATTAATTTTGGTGTTTTGGTGTTTCTTACAGATGTAATTATCATTTACTTTATAAAGTAAAAATTACCATAATCCTTCAACCTAATGTGTTGATCCGAACCTAAAATACATGAACCATCACTAAGTGATTGAGGTAGCTGACTGCAAAAATAAGGGAGAGAACTGCGTACTCTAAACTCTGTCACTTTCTCCTCTACCTGAAGAGTGTGATGCAGCATGTGTTAAATACAACCTGCACAACAGCCTTGCAATCAAACGAATCTCAGAATCCGAATTTCATGTGAATCACAACTTCCCGGGTCAAGGACCTTGATTGGCTATCTGTCCTACAGGTAATTCCTCGGCTGTGCTACTTCCTGTTCATCGTGGCAAATAGCATTGCAGTCTTGCTGTACACAGAGAGATTGAAAAAGGTCCATTTTTAATAAGACCACCCGTGGCAACAAAGTACAAGCGCCTAGTGGCATTTTAACCACAATTTGAAGGCTCACAACTCAAGTCTTCCGACAATTAACTATGTTTAATGTTTATTAAGCAGCACAGGGGTCACTTTCACAAAACAAAAAAGTTATACTTCTCATAACTTTTTTTGTAAAAGACGTCTGGGTTATAATGCCATATGGCGACGTCATGTACAAGAAAAGTTACGAAAAAATGATTTACAAAGTTTTGTAAAAGTGGCACCTGAGTAGACAAGCCTTTTTTTGTGGGAAATGAATTTCCATCAATTTTTAACCTGGGAACCAACAGAGAATCGTGAATTCTGAAACCCTCCTGCCTGTTACAACCCTCCTTACTGTTACAACCCTCCTGCCTGTTACAACCCTCCTGACTGTTACAATCCTCTTGACTGCTGCAACCCTCTTGACTGCTACAACCCTCCTGACTGAAAGTTGCGCCAGAACCAGTGAGATCTGGATTTAAACACGCAACCTCAAGGACGTGACAACAACAGCAGAGAGCCAACTCTTTAACCAAGGTCTGTTAAGCATTGTTTCTCGTTAGTGTTTATGTGTTTGCTGTGTGTGCTATAGACATCTGTACAGAGATTTACATACTGGTATGTCTGTTATAAGCTGTGATTTTACTTGTGTTTGTGTTTCAGCAATGTTTCTCCCCCGCCATGCAGATGCCGGTGAAGAACAACACCTTTACTCCTAGTCCTAGTCCCAGCCCTACCCGCACTACTTTCAGGAGGTAAGAGTTCACTCCCCTTTCTTAGCACTCTCCTTATTTGTGTACACAGCACATATATGTACATGTATGTCTGTCCTTGATACTATTGTCACATGTTCAACTTCAGACTTCAAAGGTCACCATCGGTGACAGTTTCTTCTGACTCCTCCATTGGTGAAAATGTTTAATATTTTGAAGTCTTTAGAGTGTTGACCTGGACAATAATTGAGGTCATCCAGTATGGTTTAAAGGTGTCAGATGTATCACATTCCGTTTATATTATTGTTAAAGAAGATGAAAGTAGATAAAATACCACCATCAGTCATTTTTACAATTGAGGTTATCTAGATTTGCACGAAACAGAGTCATCTTTGTGATGACCTGGGCTCTCTTCAAGGTCATAATTTTTTTTTTTTTGTTTTTTTTTGTTTTGAGCTCTTAAATACTAGTGAATGATAAAATATTTTGATGTCTGTTCTCTGTTGTGGCAACTGTAGTACATGTAGCACGCAGCCTGAAATCTGAATATGATTGAGGAATTGTCCCCATGCGCTTAACTCCCGCATTCTGTGGCTGACTTGCGATTCAGATTTCAAAATTATTCAATAAAATTAGGAAAGACAAGAACTAAAGTGCACATATATGCATGTATCTGTGTTTTTGTAATGACTGCCGTATTCGTTACAGATGTCTGAGTCCCATTGCAACAAGACCAGCAAGTCATTTGGGCAAGAGAAAATGTAAGATATGTTTAAAAGCAATACCCTCTTGAACCTGTAGCTCTTTATTTATAGAATTTACTGCAACAAATCATGTGCTACATTTATTCATAAGATCAGAGCCCCTTGCACAAAGTGATACTGTGCTATGTTGATCGTGTAACCACCATGATGACGCATGTTAAAAACATACATTGTCATGGTATTCACAATTAACTGAGCCTAGTTCTGCTTTGGGCAAAGAGGCCCCAAGGCTTCTTGCCACCTACTCACTTAGATTAGGTGAACATGTACCAGGGCAACATACATGTAGGCCTGTAATATGTTGAAATGGTAGTTATAATCAACATAGCATATGATGGGTTTGTGGAGTGAGGCCTTTATCCGTAAGATCTGCTTGATCAGGAAAACATGTCAGCTATTTTGATGTTATGATACACAAAGATGCTCAAGATGAATAGCTTCTAATGTCAAGATGAATAGCTTCTAATGTCAAGATGAATAGCTTCTAATGTCAAAGTTGAACAGAATGATTTGTGAGAAAAGTAAAATTTGGAATGTGAAACAGATTCCTATGCTGAAATCTGTGTGTTGTGATATCTAGCGGTGTGTTGATGTTGTAGTTGAAGGTGACAGTGCAGAAAGCTATCTGAGTCCACCAAAGAGATTTAACTCTGGCCCAAACACCCCAGACAAGACTGGTGTGCTAGCACAGCCTTTAGCTCACAGGTGAGTCCAATGTTTGCTCTGGGGATTTTTCTTTCCCAGACTAAGGATTTCACCTATTATGCAAAACGACATTCTGTATTCTGATTTGCATTAAAAAATTACGGAATGAATGCTTTTAGTTTAGCGTCGTACTTAACAATTTTTCAGTTGTGTGATGACGAGGAGTCATATTGTGTACATATATTGTGGCTTCTTGTGGCAGGGTGAGCCTCTACTGAAATGTCATGACGAAGACACCAGAGTTGACATCCTGCCCGGTCACATAATAACCCTTGGCCAACTAGTCATGTTTTCTTGTTCTAACCTCTCAGTGCTGAGTGCCAAGCCAAGCAACAACAAGTCATATTTTTAAAGTCATTGGTATGACCCTACCAGGACTTGATCCCGGGTCTCGCAACTTCGGGGCGGATGTTCTAACCAATAGGGCACCCAAGTGGCTCAGTATGGCATTAACCAAGAATCAAATGAATCAAGAAATCAGTGGCTTCTCCATTAACGTGTGTATACCTGGAATTCGATTGCTTTCATATCTTGCTTTTTGTCACTGTTTTTGTGAGGCAGTTGGTAGGAATCATCTTGAAACTGAATCATGGAAAGTTTCCTTTGACTGAATCTCTCTCAGCAAAAATATGTCTGAAACCGGCTTTTGCTGCTATGTTTTCTACTGGAAAATGTTTCATGGTAGGCCCAACCTCAAATCAGTTTGACATGTGAGAAATTTGTCCATTAAGTAAAAAGAAGGTTTGAACTTTTTTATGCCTAAATTGAAATATTGAATATTGTAGGAGAACATAACATCACTAATGGTTAACCTGATGGAATTTTGACATTGAACAACCTCCAGGCAAAAACGTTCAACAATTCCAGTATAACATGGTTATGTGAAAAGTGTTAGTAGAACCTTAACGAACACCTTCTACCTGTTATTCTGTTCCAGTGTCTCGCTCAGCAGTGTGGAGAGTGGTAGTCCTGACCAGACGGTGCCACATGGCTCCTCCATGGCTGTTGACACTGTGCACATAGTGCGCAAGTCTCACTGTTTCGGGTTCACACCAGTGCGCGAACCTTCCACAGAAATGCAGACAACGGACTCGGAAACCTCGGACATCATAGAAATGTCGGACGGCCACGAGGTGACATCATCGTCGACATTGGTTTCCGCATCTGGTGATCAGACGTCGTCGAGTTTTCCGCACATCAAACAGACTCAGGTGTGAGAGTGGTTGATGGAACTATACCTGTTTGAGGCTAGAAAGTTTGGTACACTGTTTTTTTTTTTATGCTGGTCAGTGCTGGGGACACGACGGTTTGCAGATAGAACCAGTTTGCTTGTCCATGATCATCCCGATGATGAATGAATTTGTCCTTGAAGAAAACCTTTGACCTTTTGATGTTTATGTACTAGGAAAAGTGGCTCATTGGTGAGCTACTGAAGCTTTGGAGTGCATGCATTATGCTCACTTGTGATAGCATTTTTCTCAATGGTGATTTTTGGGAAAACTTTTTACCCACTGGCAGAGACTCACACGTTTTGGGTTAAACTCACTGGTGAGTTTTGGGAGTGTGTTCATCTCACTGGTGAGTTTGGGAGAGCCTTTGGCACACTGCCTGTGATCAGGTGTCGGATAAGTTTTTTCACTCAGTTATTTGAAGAAAACATTGGACATGAGTTGGAGTACAGAGAAAGTGCGCAGCTTACAAAATTGTCAGTATGGTACAAGGCTCATGTCAGAGTCTACAAGATAACAACTTATCATTTCTTTATATAGAAACCATGAAGTATCTGATTGTCTGGCAAACAATGCGGGAAAATGTTCTGTCCAAATTTTGTCAAGAAAACATACATGTATATGCTCACTTTACACATTGTTGAGAAAGCATGTTGTGGCTGATCAGTTTGTGAGAAGGACATGTGCTCACTTGTACATTTTGTTGAGAAGGCACTCACCTGGCACCACAGTGCGTCGAGGAATCTAGTGCTCATTGGTCAGTGTTTGAAGAAATAAAAATGGCTCAAGCAGGTAATAATAAAACATGGCTGTACATAAAAACTCTACAAAGATACATAATGTGTTGTGTTCTGGACTGTTGTTTGAACCCAGTGCTGTCCACTCTCGCTGAAAAAAACGATGTCTTGTATATATACATGTATAAGAGATTAAGTGCCAGTAGATTTTTCAATACTGCAGCTCTTTTCAGTCCCTGCTGTGGCTGAAAGCTCTATTTATGTTATCTGTTTATTCCAATGTACATAGTGTCCGGAGCATGTCAAATCAAGAATAGGTTTTCCATGCAGCATTTGGATGGTAGGGTTGTACTGTTGTTATACAAGTACATGTGTATAAGGGCAAGGGCTGATTGCACACAGGGATTAACATTAACTCTGTAAAGCTCAAGGTAAATCACTGAGATTGTGATCGTAAATCTGATTTACAACATTTTTGCCCCCCGATCTTGCAAGAAATCATTTTAAATCTACGACAAAATTAAAAAATTACAGTCTGCTGGAATTTGCTGTAAATATTTGAAATTTTCCCAAAAGTACAAATACTTGCCTTATTAGAACTGCTGGTTAGTAATTTTCGACTCTGTTTGCTTGGGTGTGCAATTTAATGGTCTCAAGTGGTTAGTGTGCTAACACGGCATAGTGATTCCGGAGCCTTTCAACAATGCGATCACTGTGAGTTCAATTCCAGTTCATGCCAGCAAAACCTGTGAATGGATGTGGGTTTCCCCCGGGCTGTGCCCCATTCCCCCCCCCCCCCCCCCCCCATAATCTGCCTGCAGTCATATCAGTGAAAAATTCTTGAGTACTGTGTAAAACTCCAGTTAAACAAATAAATTGTCTCAGAAACGTGTGATGGGACTTTTTCTGTTTCCTGTTAGGTGCTGAATCATTATGATGAAGAACTCTTTCGAAAATGAAGGCAAGGATAAGTTCTATGTAGCACATTGTCCACTTGTGAAAACTACTATTATGCAAAAAAATTAAGCATCAATTTTGGCTTATGGTCAGTACTTTGTAATTCCTTCATGCAAGTAGCATAAGTATTCTTTTTAAGAAATAATGTTCACGTCAGGGTAGTCTAGCGGTAGTTTTACATCACATCTTCGTCCATTTAGCGTAGGTCTTTTTGGGGCCCGTTGTTCATAAGTGTATTAAATGGTTAGCCAGGCTCAAATCATTATGCCAATCTTGGCCTAATACAAAACTTAAATGTCACTTTAGTCCAGATTAAAGTTAGTATTGGACTTTTTGAACTGCTTTTGAACAACTGGGACCCTGAACAAACATCTGATTACAGTGTAGACCTACTAGACATTTTACACAGTTTAATTAATTGCTTTATTAGTGTTTTCTGATTTCTTTTTAGGGGTAGCCCTTATCCACTACATGGATTGAACTGCTATTGTGATGATGTCGTGTAAAAGACAGTAAGGTGAAAATATAAAATAGGGGTGTTAACATGCGTTGTATGATAAAAGTCTCAGATTTCATTGGCAACAAGATTGTACATGTTTCTGTAATTCTGAGCGGTCTGTATTGATTTAAATGACTTAAAATTTTGTCCAAAAAAGTGCATTTTCACAGGCAAATAAATGTCATGAAATATTACTTTTAGAGCTGAAAACTACATTTCTGTAGTAGGATATCACTCTGCCTTCCATGCAAACAAACCTCAAAATACCATTTTACGGCCAGTAGAACTTTTCCAAATCAGGCAAAATGTGCAGCTTAGGCTTGGGAAAACATTTAGGTCATCCAGCATCTCTGCATTTGCATCTGATTCATTTAAATTGTGCTTTGAATGGTTAAAATTGTGCTTTCATTTGCTGTTATTGTGCTTTCACTGGTTGAAATTGTGCTTTCACTAATTGAAAATGTGCTTTCACTGGTTGAAAATGTGCTTGCAGTTCAAATACCAGGTTTGGAGAGTCTTCCGTTAGCAAAACATGTTCTTTGAGCTTTACATCTCTTACAGTGTGTACAGCCAACATTTACGCACAATTTGTTTTTTTTTGTTTTACCTGTACATTGTCACTAGTGTGAAGCTTGCAGTGAAACTGGGAAAGCACGTACTGTGTTTGGAAAAATAAGGTATCAGTTATTTGGTATTGGTAATTATCATATGACATATGATTGACGCAGATGAACTAAGTTTCTGTGTGAAGCTACTATGGCGAAAAGAAAGAAACTAGTATTGCTTTTTTCTGATTCATTACTCTTTTTGTATATCTCTGTAAAGTTGTAATTATTTACTGTACACTCTGTCTTACATGTTCTTGATCGCATACCTCAAATTCTCTTGGCAAATGACAGAATGGCCCATGGGGCCTGTGTACTTAAAGCATTCTATATCACCTACCAGTAGTAACCTTATGTCAAAGATGTATATTTCAAGTAGGTGTTAAACAGTTTGACCGATGCCTCCATGCCTCAATTTGAATGCCTCAGCATGTATTTGCTGAACAAGTCAGATGATGTGTAGCTCGAACTGTGCGATGTGGTTGAAGGGGCAGAGCACAGTTACCAGATGTATATTCTTGTCAAACATCTAACCTACTTATATATGTGGTGCCTTCTTGTTACCTGAAAGTGAAAGAAAAAGTACTGAATTTTACATGTGTACAACACAAATACATGGAGGCAGGCCGGGTTTACATGGCTGGGGACATATTGGAATAATGCTCCTACATGTATATCAATGCATATATTAATACTGCTCCAAAATGGCTGATGTGTTTATCGTAATTCTAGGTTACAACAATATAACTGTTTTTCATGATGTAGGTATTCATATGATAAACAATATAAGGCCAAAATTATTTTTTTTTCTTGAATGTTCTATTACATCCCATTGATGCCATTGATTGAATGTTCAACCCATTTTGTGGATGACCATTTTTGAGCTGGCATATTTTTGAACCAATCATATCTTCTCTCATGTTACTAAAAGTAGATATAAAGCAGGTTAGAATTTGTCATACATATGAAACCAATAACACCAGGTAATAAGTAGCGTAGTCTTTCACTGATTTAGATCCTGGGTTCAAATCCAGCTTTTGACTGATGTTACTGACAAGATTTTCATGTACCGGTACTCCAGTTTTTCGAATAGTCTCATAATAAAGCCTGCTATCTTTTAAGTTATTTATAGAATGATTGAATTCTGGTAATTACATTCAAAGTCGTCCTCTCATTAGGTTACAGATTCATCGAAGAAATGTTGTAGCTACATTGACATTGTACATCAATGAATTTAGTAACTAGCGAGCGATTAATAATGTGTATTTATGTGTGCAGCTCCCTCTTTTATGGCAACATTTACCGTATTCCATGTCTACAGTTAAAATATCAGCATGGCCATGAGTTTTCCCTGTGCTTTGCCCAGTTTCCTCTCTGTGCTTTTCCAGGTTTCCTCCCTGTGCTTTGCCAGGTTTCCTTCCTGTGCTTTGCCAGGTTTCCTCCCACCATAATGTTTGTGGCCGTTGTATAAGTGTGTAAATTTTCCTAAGTACGGTGTAAAACACCAATCAAGTAAAACTCAATAAATAAAATCAGCATATTTATCCAAGGAAGACATAAGATGAACAGAGTGAAGTCCTTGTATTATCAGATGAATAGTACCCTCTCGTCTTAATGGCACAACTACAAGTTGAGCTGCATGATCCTACTGGTTTATGATGTTCTGACAAGAGTGCCTAGTGTTTTTTCATCGACATGTCACAGAAATGTAAATAAGTTGGGAGAAACGTATGTCCGATAATATACCAGTGATTGTGATGTATATATATTTTTGATCTGTACAAATATAAATACATGTGTAAATGTTGTGATCTGTAAATTATGTGTCTGTGTTATCTTTTATATCTAATTGTTATGAAAGAGAAAGAGACCTAATGTTTAAAAAAAAAAAAGATGACAATAAATGCCTAATTACAGCAGCAAGAGGTTGAGACATCTGGAAAACACACTCAGCAAATATAAGATAACATTTTTTAGATTAATTCTGACAGTGAGACGTCTGAACTGGAAACTACTAGAAATAATAACTGGAACTCAAAGTTTCAGGTCTATAGCAACACAGGGATTCAAAATCAAAAGTAATAAAACATTTCGTGTAATATTGAACCATCATACATGTATATGCAACATCAAGCAGTCATGTAGCATACAGTAGCCATGATCTAAGAGGGTTTTCCAGGATCTGAGAGGGCTCTCCAGGCTCTGAGAAAGTTCTCCAGGATCTGAGAGGGTTTTCCAAGATCTGGAAGGGTTATAAGGGCTGAGAAGATTTTCCAGGATCTGATTGGGCTCTCCAGGCTCTCAGAGAGTTCTCCGGGATCTAGGAGGGTTCTTTGGGATCTGGAAGGGTTTTAAGGGCTCTGAGAGGGTTTTCCAGGATCTGAGAGGGTTCTCCAGGATCTGAGAGGGTTTTAAGGGATCTGAGGGCTCTCCTGGCTTTGAGAGGGTTTCCCAAGATCTGAGAGGGTTTCCCAAGATCTGAGAGGGTTTCCCAAGATCTGAGAGGGTTTGCCAGGATCTGAGAGGGTTTTAAGGGATCTGAGGGCTCTCCAGGCTCTGAGAGGGTTCTCCGGGATCTGAGAAGTTTCTCCAGGATCTGAGAGGGTTCTCCAGGGTGAGAACAGGTATAATTTTATATTCTGAGATTGAGAAAATATACGTCTTTCAGAGTTCATTTCTTTGGAGTTCAATGATATATCACTTCTAAAATTGCCTGCTTATTTATTTATTTATTTATTTATTTAATTGGTGTTTTACGCCATACTCAAGAATATTTCACTCATGGGAGAGAGGAAACTGGGAAGATCGAAAATTATTCTACCACTGGGTGTCATTCCACCATGTAGGAAAGACAAACAGAAAACAATCTGAAGACATGACGGGGTGGGGGCGGGGTTGTCAGGGTCAGCTTTGGATTAAAGTTGGAATCCCAACACTGCTTAATTTTACTGAGCATTGAATTTAATGGACAAGCTACCCTGACTCCATCTCACATACTAACCACGAGTGCCCAAAGTCTCCATCAAATAATTTTAACAACCGATATTTAGTTTTCATTGATTTAAACATATTTAGATGTTCTACTACCAATCTTCATGATTAAAAATAAATGTAATTTACCTTCTGGGCAGTTGTACATTGGGCAAACCTTGGGACATTATGATAAAGCCTGTGTGAAGTACTGTTCAAGGGAGATCACTCTGAATAGCAATCAGCTGTGAGTAACCAATCGGAGACGAGCAGCCCGAATTCTGGCGGGACATACCTCTACGAAATCTGTAAGTAAAAAAGTCTTTTTCTGACGCTATTGATGTGAAATTTGCCGATTTATGCAGTAAATACCTTTCTAAATGCTGTTGTCAGTGTCTGAACATGTCTTTTTGTTGTGACGATATGTTTGTACTAAGCTTTGCAAAAATGACAATATCGAAAACTGGACCAGTTTTAAGGGCTCACGTATTCAACCGAGTCAAGCGACAACGTCTCTAATAAATTAAAGAAATAGTAAATATTATAAGAAGAGCTATTCTAAACATTTTTACAGTTAATGTATACATCAGACATGGCCCAGAAAGAAAGACAAGATATGCAATACGCTACCTCAAAGAATAGGCGTACAAATAATAATGTAATAGGAAGTGCGCCTTTGTCTGGTTTGACTGCACAGTGTATTATCTGTTGAATTCAACATTTACAGCCATTGCAGTCGACAGAAGCGATACCCTATAGTAATGATACGCACCCTCATCTGCATAAAGTGAAGATGTAGACGTGAACTAAAGATGAAGGTAAGAAAATATTAAATTTATGTATTGATGATTGGTGTTTTATGCCGTACTCAAGAATATTTCGCTTATACGACGGTGGCCAGCATTATGGTGGAAGGAAACCTGAGCCAGGAGGAAATCCACGACCATCCGCAGGTTGCAAGCAGACCTTCCCACATACGGCTGGAGAGGAAGCCAGCGTGAGCTGGACTTGAACTCACAGCAACCGCATTGGTGAGAGACTCTTGGGTCATTACGCTGTGCTAGCACGCTAAGCAACTCAGCCACAGAGGCTGCCCATAAGAAAATAAAAGAACAGGTATATGTGACATACACTTGTCAAACAAACAGTGGGCATTTTAGGAGTCCCACAAGTTCACGTGGATATGGACGACACATGGTGGTGGCTCTCACAAACTATTGTAGCTAAAAGGAGAGATTTGATGGTACTTACCAGACTGAATACACATTTTACATAGCCAGGTCTGTCCACTGCCAGAACTCTCTCATTTGTTTCAGTATCGAAAATAAGGGTGTTGATTTATTCACTGATGACAATCACATAGCCAAGAAATGGGCTGTGAAGTTATTAGATAATTAGTTTAATTGCTGGGTAAGGCCTAGTTCACAGTCGAGATGGCATCCACAGTAAGATATGGCTATGGGAACCAAACCTTCTGCTGATTTGCTCGGCGAAACGAAAATATGAGGCAAAACTAACTTGCCGTGGGCAAAAATCAAACGAATTTAGATATTAAGTATTGCATATGTTTGCTGATAAAGCTTTGCGGATAGGGTAAATAAACACAGATACATTGTGATAACCAGGTGCACATGTCTTCTGGGCTAAGGATTGCAGCAGTCTCTGCGTATCAATGAATGTAAGCCATCCTTAGACCATATTTTCGGGATTAATAATAACAGAAATTGAATGATCGAGTAGTTTCGAGTGAAATTGCTATGAACTTAAGTGTACTTACAATTTACAAATTTGTTCACTGCGCAATATGCATGTAATTGTTCGTAGTGAATACACTTCAGCATTTTTAGGTTAAAAAAGCTTCATTTGGAAATGACCCATATGAAAAAAATCATATCATTAATTCTTTTGTCAGATCCTAATAATTGTATCAGTTCACCACTATATATATATATATATATATATATATATATATATATATATATATATATATATATTTACTTATACTTTTGCTTTTGTCTGGCACATGAGGATGGATTGTATATAAAAAATTCATGTTCAGCGTTACAAAATACTGTACGTCTTTTCATTGAAAATGCATTTGGCAAATTTGCCATATTAGATGGATTATCTATATGAATTTTACCATGAAATTCGGCTAATTTTTGTTGTAATTCATTTTGAGCAGATGACGTGAAGTTACCAGGTATTGTTCCAGGCCATGGATCCTTTATTTTCAAATCCTGCCTTTCTGCCAAGTCAGGGAGTAATGGCCTATTCCCAGCCTCCCATGATGGCAGGTTTGGTTGGAATGAACCCACCCTTCACCCCTATGATGGCGAATAGACCAGCTGCTGAGGCAGCTGATGAGATTGGTCGAATGGCACAAGAGGGGGTACAGGAGACTCTTAGGTAGGAGAGTGTTGATTGGCTGCAAACCTGTTTATGTAACGATCTCATTAGCTGTTTGTTGGATGGTAGAACATGTAAATCAGACCTGTTTATTCAGTTCATCTACGTTTGATCTCCTCTATGCAATATTTCATTGTCTACCACAGCAGTGCTTTGAAGATAGGACTAGTTACAGTAAATGACCTAAAGTTTCACCCTTGGACTCGGAAAGTGTATCACAGGATTCATTGCGTTGGTTGTTGTGTGGCTGACTGAGAGCCACAGGAGAACACCAGGGGATTATGCTGACAGTCCAGGGGATTATGCTGACAGTTTAGGGGATTATGCTGATAGTTTAGGGGATTATGTTGACAGTTCAGAGGATTATGCTGACAGTTCAGGGGATTATGCTGACAGTTCAAGAATTTAATAAACAAGCTCACACTTCACTGAGCAGTTAGTTTCATTCTGTGCTCACCACCCACAGTTCATGTTTTTCTCAGTTTTAATCATAATAATTTTAGTACATGCACTTTGCAACAGGTTGATAGTATTATTATCGTTATTTTGTGACAAATGGAAATTTGGGAGAAAACTATGTGAAGATTAAATATCTGGTTTTAAACTGCAGAGCTTTCCAGATATAAAGATGCAATTTTAACACACCTTGAATCTATACTTGTAAACTAGGCCTACCAGCAGACAAGATGGAGATGTCAAATTGCTATCATAGCAACATCTACACACATGTATGCGTTTGCACTGCTGCAGCTAAACATTTCTTGTTCATTCTGGCGTAATTTGAAAGACTGTCAACTTCCGCTCATATTTTGTAAACATGAATATTTAATTTACTTAATATTTAATCAAGTCCCCTTAGGGGAATTTTAGTCATAGAGATTAGTTTCATCTGCATGTAGATACAAGCC
The DNA here is from genome assembly GCF_032854445.1 of Liolophura sinensis. Classification (NCBI taxonomy): domain Eukaryota; kingdom Metazoa; phylum Mollusca; class Polyplacophora; order Chitonida; family Chitonidae; genus Liolophura; species Liolophura sinensis. The sequence continues at coordinate 11,237,502 of NC_088306.1, forward strand.
ACCAACAATCACAGAACTCAAAATTTCCACATGCCTACCCTCTGAACACGTAATTTTTTCTGACGAAAGGCCAAACAATAATCTTATCTGTCGTTGGAGACATGTAAATCAGGTCTGGGCAAAACTGTATTTAGGAGTTTGTGAAACATTTTGTTTATAAAGCCAGTGACGGTGTTGTTCGACTTCCTAATGTAATAACAACTCAAACAAATCCTGTCTCCCGATATGCCCAACTCACACACAGTGCTACCAAAAAGGTGTAAAAGTAAATCGTGATAACTTTCGGAAACTTTGTGTGGAATATGTTTTGTGTGTTCCCGATATAAAAATGCAGGAAAAGAAAACTCCTGCAATAGGAGGTCAGTTCCGACTGTAAAGAAACAAAATATAGACTGACATATTGAATTGAAATAACATGGACACGAGAAGCTGATGACATATTTCTCAGTGAAATTCGTTTTTAGGTAAAATACATTTGTACACATATTCGTTGCATGATGAGGTCTCTCAGCAGACAACCATTCACCATGTAACGGTGTGAGGTGACATCCACGTAGGCCTAACCTGAGTAATCAGTTCATCTGCAGTGTAGGCCCTGCATTGATCATGTACATTCAGCATTTGGGGTTTAAAGGTTTAGGCCTCGACTGTCTTAATACTTTCTTCGATTTCTATCATAGGGGGGCCTAATCACTCTCTTCTGTCATCTTGCTGTCAACTCAGATTGTGAGAAAGTAAATGACAGTAGCTCAGGTGTGAAACCTTAGGTCCTTTACTGCAGAATAAACACCATACCTTAAAGGGGAAGAAAACTTAAAAAAAATGACAATATAGGCTGAAAAGAGCACATTTATTTTATATCTGGTGGTGCCTGTGCATAATTTAGCGATTTTTCCTCGCCATACACTTAAAGCCTGAAAACTGAAAAGCTGGAATAAATCGCTGAGTCCATTGCAACCTCCATCTTTAACGTCTTGTAATTTATGCTGGGGGTGTGTTGCCTCTCAGCCAGTGAAAGTCGTTAAAACTGCCGGCTTGTTTGTGTAAACTCGGAACCTACGTCCAACATTCCGGTTTTCTGATCGTCAAGCGGAAAACGAACTGTACTGTTTGCTACCTTCTGGGAAGAAGAGTTCTACCGGAAAAGTACAAACTGCACTTTGGCGGTTTCCGACAGCATTTCTCCTCCTAACACAGAAAACTTCAGGACTAGTTCTTAGGCAAAATGGAGTCGCCCACAGAGGATTTTGGCGCTGACTTTATTTATAATTTATCAGCTTGAGGTACATATTAGAATTTTGTTTATGGCATGCACCTGCGAGGAAATGCATACTCTTTTCAATGGTGTTTGATAGATATTTAAATTTTCTTCTCCTTTAAAGAACTGTTCTCATATTTACTATCAGTGCTCTGTGGAAAGGTTTTGAAGGCATCAAGAGCCTTTTAAATAATGTATTTTGCGATGAGTCATTTCTTGCTTCTCAATGTTGAATATCATACGGCCTTACATTTGAAATGGATTTATAATTATGCTACCCAATTAGTAACCATTAATCTGCTCATGAAGGTTTCTGCTTGTAAAAAAACTAGATGGTTCTTGAAAGTCGTTGAAAACATACGATAAATTTAGGTCCTTGAAAGTCCTCTAGAAATCATATTCTGCCATGAGTGGAAATCCTGTGATCAGCCTAAGGCCCTGATTTAACTGATAATACTGTCTCTCTACAGTTATGATACGACGGACCTTGCCTTCTGTATGTTTCAGTGATGAAGTCTTCAGTACATACACCCATAATGACATCATACCTGGCTGTCAGCCCCACCCCGGGGATATTGTGGAGGCAGGTTCGCTGGCTGTAAGTACATCATGGAGCTAAGACTATACACGTTCTCTTTACATGACTAGCAAATTTTAAACTATGCCAATGTCACTGTGATCAGACAAAGAGATGTGAACAAAGAGGCTGTCTCAATCATTGTTTCTAATAACACATGCTTTCGCTTTATGTAAAATATGCATAGCATGATTGTAACCAACACCTGAAGCAAAATTTGTAAGCAATTTGAAGCTAATCATCCTCTGACTAATGATGCTGCGGGTTCAAATCCAGCTCTGGGTATTTTGCCTGGAATTTTGAAGTCAGGGGGGATCATTAGGTACCTGGTGAAGGCTATTGGTCTCCTCCATCCATAAAGCTGATTGACTGCTGTTGTATAAGTGGAAATAATGTTATATTTATTTATTATTTATTTGATGGGTGTTTAGACGCCATACTCGAGAGTTGTTTACATATATATGTGTATGGTCAGGCTTATAGGTGAAGGAAGTGCCTTAGTACACCACCACTCTTTGCCAGGTACCTGAAAAACCTGCTGGCTGAAACCTGTAGCCATAACAGCAAGGGCTGGATTTGAACTGCGACCTAGTTGATTACATGCCTAGTGGTTCCCCGTAAAATGTTTTGAGTACATAAATAGAAATAAAAGCTTTGACTTGATTGTAAAGGTGAAAAGTTCTAGTAGAAATGCACTGATGTCTTCCTTTTGCTTCCCCACATTTTAGGCATTAAGCTTACCCCCTGTGTGGTATGACTTGGCCTCCTCTTTGCCCCAGGAGACCATCACTAGTGGAAAGCTTAGCGGTCTGCAACTAGAGGGAATTCTTTATGCCGTGAGTAAGCGTTTGTAATACTCGTAGGTGCACATCAAGCAAGTTTGTAATACTTGTAGGTGCACATTGAGCAAGTTTGTAATACTCGTAGGTGCATATCAAGCAAGTTTGTAGTGCTCCTAGGTGCACATCAAGCAAGTTTGTAATACTCGTAGGTGCATATCAAACAAGTTTAAAAGAACACTTCATGCTGGCTTCCTCTCCGGCAGTAAGTGGGAAGGTCAGCCAGCAGCCTGCGGATGGTTGTGGGTTTCCCCCGGGCTGTGCCCGGTTTCCACCCACCATAATGCTGGCCGCCGTCGTATAAGTGAAATATTCTTGAGTGCGGCATAAAACACCAATCAAATAAATAAATAAAATAACACTAAAGCTAAAGTGAAAAAAAAAACCTGAAAATGAAGTATTAAAGTGCAAAAGGAAAGGGCAATGAAACCTACATTTTTTATTTTTTAGGTTTTTAAAACTGTTTATAATGCAGTCAGTTGCATTATAATTCTTACGTTTCACACAAATGTTGTCAGAGTAATAGTCCATAATATGGTTTTATGATTCTAATGGACTGAACTGCATGGAAACATGGCTTTGTGTTGGGTTAGGATCAAGATAGTTTAAATATTATAAACAGTTGAAATAGATCTGTTGAAATACGCTTGTGCTTATTTGCTTTTTGGTGGATTTTTGTCTTGTTCCATTAATGCATTGGTCAGATTTTTATTTTGCTCTATACGTGCACCTGGCTAGGTGAAGTGTTTTCCCCTGGGCTCCACCTTTCTGCCTCCCATCCTAAACCTGGATAAAACTAAATAAAAAAATATGGAACGTTTGTCAAGCAAACAATTCCACACTATCCTTGCAGTGTCAGCGGCACCAGTTGATCCTGCCTAATGGTCAGAGGGCAGGGTTCTTCATTGGAGACGGTGCTGGGGTCGGGAAAGGAAGACAAGTGAGTACACAAGAATACACCTGTGGTACCCTAATTCCTCAACCTTTTTCTCATATAAAAGGGTAACTTTTAGTGCAATTTATGCACATTTTTAACTTGATTTTGAAGACATCACCACATCAGTTGGATTGGCCATTTTCAGGGCTTTATGAAAGAAAAGTATAATTTTAGCAGCGTAAATGGAGTAATGCCTTTAGAATATGCTTAAATAAATACCGTGCAAACATGCAAAAAGGTTGAAGAATTACAGGAGTGTCTGTATATTGAACCACTGTAAAGGACCTAAAATTTTGTAATTGACTAAGCTACTCATTTGGCCCGATTCTGAACGTTCATGTGTATGTTGGATTTGTGTTTTGAAATTTGTTTGGCAGGTACGTGTAGGATGATATCCTACTGGGAAAACGGGACTTTCACCAAACTTTTCAGAACTCCAAATTGAATGGCTTATTGGAAGCAGATCTGATTTTATCTTCTTGTTTTATGTACATTTCCAGTTTGAACTGATGATTTGGGTAAATGAGTTAATGTTTTTAACTGTACTGGCATATACTTGTGTGTGTTTATTGACCTGACTGAGGTTTTAACGTCACAGACAAGAATCTTCTAATCCGAGGACCGTTTTTAGGTTCATGGGTGCAGGAAACTAGAGGGCACAGAATACTCAACCCTTGGCCATGTACCTCGCAAACAGCTTGAGTTAATGCCAGAGCCCAACCAGCAAGAGCTAAATTTGAGCCATCAGCCTCTTTATTCATACGCTGATCAACTGCTGATCAACTATGTCTCAGTCAGTTAAATCAGTAAACTCCTTGTGCGTACATGAATATTATAAGAATATGTTATGCAAGGAAATCTATATTTCATGCCTACTTGAAGAAAATTTTATTTAGCCATTTATGATATGTTTTGTTTTGTTGCAGATATCTGGAATTATCCTGGATAATTTTGCTCGTGGTCGAACTAAACACATTTGGTTCAGCATTTCTTCAGATTTGATTGTGGATGCTTGTAGGTGAGCCCTGCCTAGTTACAAGTTGAGAATAAAGTACGAAAGTGGCAAATAGTGGTTAAATTTCAAGTCTGTGTGTTCATCCAAATTTAAAGGTTTTCGGAAATGTTTCTCGTACATTTAATTTATATATTTGAAATTAAAATATCTATTAAAGCATTAGTGGAATGCAAGGATTCTACACTCAGAAATCTCAACAAAAATGTAAGACCAATTTTTTATTGAACTGTTATCATGGCTGATCAAAAATGTCCTTGTACAACTCATGCGGAGCAGAAAGAAGGTCAGGTGAAATAATCGTTTATAACAGCATTTATCACCTGTTGTATTCACAGAGATTTGCAGGATATTGGCTGCTACATCAAAGTTATAGAGGGCTGTCAACAATTGGACAAAGAAACAAGGTAAACGTTATATTCCTGCAAACTATTTCCACCTTTCCAGAAAGGTATTGTGACTGTAGTTGGTGGAAGTTAAAGGTGTCCTCACTATAGTAAAGTGGCCAGATGCTTTCATAATAGAGCATTAGCAATAAGTCTCACTCAATCTGGGGTCGAATCTTTTCTGAAATTATTCAAACTGGCTCCTCCTTTTCTGAGAATGATAAGCCATTGATGAAGAAGATGAAGAAGTAAGTCATTTACATATCCGCTCAGCAGAAAAGTACAAATGTAAACAAGACTCAACGGATTTGAAAGTGATCTCTGTATCTAGAAAGTCTGTAGTTGGAAGACTTGCCTGCTGGTTTGATGATTTACATATGACATTGTGGATTCTGTTTTGTTCCAGAGTGCTAGGTCTACCAGCCGGTTTTAAAGAGGGGATAGTTTTTAGTACTTATGCCACTCTGGTATCAGCCGTGCAAAGGGGAGGTAAGCAATGTTGACATGATTTATCTAAGATTGAAGGCAGGTGCATGGTGTTTCCATGAAAATGACAAAAAGGAGTTCTTCTGCTACGCCTTTAGTGTCAGTTGATCATAATCAGTGTACCATTATAGCACTGATAGCAAAAGGTAATAAATGTAGTAAGTAATATTGTGTAATAACGTTGATAGAAGAAACTAGCTTGCATTTGAGACTCTTCCATGTGGACAGGGTCATGCCTTGAACCATAGCAACTCTTCACATGATCTGTTCTGTCGAGTGAATTCCTGACAAATCCATTTGAGGCATAACAAAATTTTTTTAGGTAAGTTTGACATTCATTCGTCATGTAATAAGAAACGAGATCACATACAGCTTCAGATTATATACATGACTGTGAAGGCCTGTTGCTAAAACAAAAACATTCAAAAACACAAAATCATGATATTGTTAAAATAAAAATGATGAATAGAATTTATTATGTAATAATAAATGGATTATCATTTTAATTTTTCAAGAGAGCAAAATTTATGGTATTCAACCTTCACCACAGTCCTCTATTTAATTTCCAGGATCAGTTAACGGAACAAAACAGTCTCGTCTCCAGCAGTTGGTTGACTGGTGTGGCGGCGAGAACTTTGATGGCTGTCTTATTTTTGACGAATGTCACAAAGCAAAAAATTTTGTACCAGTAAGTATGTAAGAGGCAACATCTTTACTGCAGAAGCTGAGACAGGAAGAGTGTTATATAGGCCTGAAAAGAAAACAACACATTTATACAAATTTAAATGAAAGAGCTATACTTAAGGTATATTTTCGGCCAGCCTTGCTGGTTTTTTGAGATTTTAGCTTTGCCAAGAAGCTCTTCAGGGAATGGCACTCCAGACATATTTTGGCAGTCTACAGCCACACATGTAGGCATGGTGTGGCCCTCAAGTACATTCCAAACTCTTCATTTTTAGAATGGACTTTCACAGACCCCTCTAGTCCACAATTATCATGCTATACGTATGTATTTAGCCGAAACTGGAAATGCAAGTTAATCAATGGTGAGTTAAACAGTGACGTCATAATAAATAGTCAAGTGGAGGAAAGGGGGCTTTTCATTGGACAAACCTAAAAGATGGTGGGACTTTCAGTGTGCCTCGAATCAGTGGATTTTGTAGAAAATGAGATTGTTTAAAACAGGTTTGACAAAAACAAAAAAAAAATAGAATTCCACTCAGTTTGTGTAACTCTTTCATTTAGGGTATAGATGGTATAAATGTGTTCTTTTCCTTGAAGTTCAGCTTCATGTGGAAGTACTGCCAACAGAAAAGTTCATGGACCATGTATTAACTTGCCCCAGCACCTCCAGGGGTCTATATTGTATGACATCCACCTGTACCAGACAGGTAGCATTTTTAAGTGGCAGGTCACAAGTCTTCACCTGTTGATGTGTTTTACTACTCTGTTCCTGGAAATATTTTTTAATATCAGAACTAGTCGTAGGACTACCATTTTTATTTGTGGATGTTGTTGTTGTTTGACAGCATATGTTCACCATTATTGGGGCAGATGTATTAAAATATGTGCACAGGTATAGAAGGTTACTCTTCCACCCATACATGTAAATTTCATTTTCCTTCCAATGCTGATTATTCCGTGTCCGATTACTGGGAATATTGCTGCCACAAGTTCAGATCTGTTTTTATTTATTTATTTGATTGGTGTTTTACGCCGTACTCAAGAATATTTCACTTTTACGACGGCGGCCAGCATTATGGTGGGAGGAAACTGGGCACAGCCCGGGGAAACCCTCGACCATCCGCAGGTTGCTGGAAAACCTTCCCACGTACGGCCGGAGAAGAAGCCAGCATGAGCTGGACTTGAACTCACAGCGACCACATTGGTGAGAGACTCTTGGGTGATTATGCTGCGCTAGCACGCTAACCAACTGAGCCACGGAGGCCCCAGTCTGTTTTTAAGTCAAATGTGAGTTCACCCCAGACATTCTAGTTTCCTCCACACATAAACCTGGCCAATGTCATAAAATTGAAAAAAATTTCATTTTTGATGTTAAACACCAATAAATGTATAAATGTGTATTCCGTTATAGGGCAAAGAACAAGCCAGTACAAAAGTGGCAGTCGCCGTGACACAAGTACAGAGGTATCAGTTATACATGTGCTTGTGTGAATGTAGTCAGATACCATGGGTAAAGTAAAGAACATTTGCTTAAAACTTCATAATCTCAGGATAACTGTCAACAATATTTTGCTATTCCTTAGCTATTTTTCCCTTTATATCAGTTACAGACTGTAGATGTGGATTTATTTTACGCTCAAAATTGAGAAACCGGTGACTCTGTAAATAATTTCCATTAGTAATTATGTTGGCACATTCATTGACTGAAATTTCGGATGTGAAGTTATCCCCCCACTGTTGTAGAATATTGCCCAAGGCCCGTGTGGTCTACTGCAGCGCTACTGGGGTCACAGACGTTAAAAACATGGTAAGTGGTTGCTATAACTCAGTGTTAACAGGGAACAGTTGTTCAAAAGTGTATTAATTCAGATTTAAAATTTGAATACCAGTCTCATCCTAATACAAAGTAATTGGCACTTTAGTCTGGACTAACGTTAATATCAGGCTTAAGCTCTAATACACTTTTGAACAACTGGGGCCAGGAGATCAGGGTCAAATCTTGAGCTTTCCTAGTCCTAAGTTTACAAATTACTTCTGGTGCAGTGTTAAGTGAAATGCCTCGCCAACACGGACAATAAATGATCCGGAATATCAGTTACCCAAACACGAACAACACTTGTTGTCCATGTTTGAAGATTCCAGGGGGGAAAGACGGATAAATGATATATCCATAGTCATGTGACCCCAAAAAGTTGTCACATCTTCCATTTCGTATGTACTCACATGACATTTCCATTGAGTGACACTGATTGGTTCGTGTAGAGGACAGCGATGTCACAAGATCCAGATTGCCCGCAGGCAAGGGATAATCGTGTGCCCAGCAACATTTTTTGTTGCCCAAAATCAAATAAGCTGAATCTTTGGATCAAATGTTTGATGATCTGAAATTCTTGTTCTGGTTACTCGCACATGAGTAAATTTCAAGAATGTTTTGTTCAAGAAATCTCTTTTTCGACAACAAATATTGTCCGTGTAAGCTGGGCGTAACAGTATGGACCAAGTACTGACAGTGTTATCTGTGTATACTGTTTCTGGGTGGGGCATTGTATATTATGACTGTGACATGGTATTTAATGAAAGACATTGACGTAACACAACATACCAAATGATGTTGAAAGTGTTAATTAAATGAACACATGAAGTATGATATTAAAGCCTGTGCCCCCAGTGCAGATTTCTCTAGTAATGACTGACTACCACCATTACGGTTGAACAGTACCAAGAATATTTTTGAAATATTTTGGGGGGGAATTCTGGAACTTTAAAGGCAATAGCTAGGTTAAAAGTGACACACCTCAGATGCTTTTGTACGCTTTGCTGGGGCCTAAATTTTAATGTAAAGCTGTTACATATCTTTCAACACTTCGGCAAATTATTGTAACGAAAAGGGCGACAAAGAATTTCTGGTTTGCTCTGAAATGTTTACATTTTATTTTCTTGCAGGCTTTTATGGAAAGACTGGGCCTATGGGGAGAAGGTGCTCCTTTTAAAGACTTCGATAATTTCATCGAGTCCATTCAGAGAAAAGGTTTGGGTATGTACACAGTGTGTTCTCACTCGGTTTTCATTTATTTTATTATTTTTTTACTCTGCTGTTTATTTGTTTATGTTATGTGTCTGATGCTAAATCGATAGTTTATATGTCCACCACATTGCAGCATTTCAAATTAACGCATTGGAAACAAACTAAAACTCAATATTCAGCTGTATATTTATAACTTTCAGACCAAATTTGAATTTGATATTGATGTTTGCCCGGTTTCCTCACACCATAATGTTGGCTGTCATCGTATAAGTGAAATATTCTTGAGTATGGCATAAAACACCAATCATATAAATAAAATAGATATTTTGTGTGTGGTTATTGCTCTTTTGCACATTTTTGCAGCAGAACTTCCAAAGGAATTATTAAATATTGAATATATCTGATGTGAAGGTTTAAGTGTATGTGTGTATCTGTACATGGCACGGGAAAGTTTGTGAGCCACTTACCAAATGGCGGTGGTTTTACGCTGGGCACTCCAGTGAGATTCTTCCATCATTGAAACCTTCACCCTTTTTATCATTATATTGTTAAGTGTTCGTGCAAAGTTAAACGTCAGTCAGTCAAATCAAACCAAATTAGGTTTTGTCGGATTAACTTGTATACATATATATCTACTGTGACCTAACAGTTTGTCGGGACCGGTAGATCCAGGATCAATCCTTGATCGAGTCACACCTAAGACATTAAAAGAGTAAGTTGTAACTTCCTCGCTTGGCGTTCAGCATGAAGGGGATAGTGCAACTACTGGTTGACCCATATCAGTATAATGGCTCAGGCGGTGCGGCTTACTTGCCTTCGGTAAGTCGCCTCAGTGAAGCAGCACTAAATGAAAGAGTGGTGGAAATCCGTCCTGCAACTAGGAGGCATATTACACATACATGCACCCTAAGGATTCCTTCGTCGTCATATGACTGAAAAATTGTTGAGTACGACGTTAAACCCCAAGCACTCGCTCACTCATCTAACAGTTTGTATGTGTTGGTTTTAAAGGTGTGGCTGAAATGTTAGCCATGGAGATGAAGACAACAGGGATGTATGTGTCCAGGGGACTGAGCTTCAAACAAGCAGAGGTCAGTTATGCCTTACATTCTTAGATCGTTTACAATAATATAGTCCTGTTTCTTGAGAACAAAATAACAACATGTTTGTAGCCATTGAGTGATTCTTGAGTGTGTGATTTTTGGGGCCCATTTTACAAAATACTATGTAGCGGTAAACCCCAATCTTTTATTCTACATGTATGTTTTGGGTCCTTATTCGGTGAGATGGTTAAAGTGCCAGCTTCCTGCAACTGTGCACTTTGAGGTCGCGCATAGGAATCCAGCTCTTGCTGTTTTGGCTGTGGCCTGAGGTCAGGAGGTCCCTCAGGTACATAGAGAAGGGAGGTGGTTTACTCCGACCACGCCTTTGTCCTGGGTACTTGGAGAAGGGAGGGTGGGTTCACTCTGACCACGCCTTTGTCCTGGGTACTTGGAGATGGGAGGTGGTTCACTCTGACCACGCCTTTGTCCTTCACCCTCAGCATGTCTCACGAATGAAAAATTCTCGAGTTTTGCATTCAATACCAAAGATATTCTTTGTTTTTCAGTTTGTGACAGTGGAAGCTCAGGTGACAAAGGAACAGATGAAGATGTACGATATTGCTGCTCATGTGTGGTGAGTTCTTAGCAAATTTCACATCTTCATCTGAGGCATCAGTTGATTAGGAACGAAAAAGCACCGATTAATAAACTAAATCTAAATGGGAATTTATACATATCTTCTCTCTCATTGTTCAAAGGGATCTTGGTTGGAAAAGTGATCGAAGACTTGCACTAAGGAGTTCATGTGATGTTTTGTTGATTGAAGACCAGTATACCTAATTTTGGAAAGTTTGTCAGTAACTTCCGCTGTTTGCGGAAAATTGTAACTTCCGTTGTTTACGGAAATTTCATCATTATTGTATGAAAGAGTCTATACCAGACATTTTTGACATGAAATCCATACTGACTAATCAAGTATATTTTTCTCTATATACCAAGACTACTGTAATTCTTCAAGTTTTCACATGGTTGCAAGGTGTTTATTCAAGCATATTCAGAAAGCATTATTCTGTGTTGTCTGATAAAACTATACTTTTGGTGGATCCATGAAATTTGTGAATCCAACCAATATAGTTTTGTCCCTAAAATAAAATTAAAAATGTGCATAAATTGCTCTGAAATGGTTGAGGAATTAGGATGCCTGAAATTATTTCTCTTCAGAAAATACTGGTACCTTCGCGATTAATTGTTTTAAACGATTCTTTTTCAAAAGTTTGAATAAGGCGAAGGCGAATTTTAATTGTATTAAAATTGTTTTAAACACTAACACGTGGACACAGATGAGGCTGATATTTTGTGAAAGGTAATTATTTGGGAAATTCTAAAGTAATAACAAAAATCTGAAAGGAGTTGCTCTAATTGATTTCTTGCCTAATATCAAGAGTATTGCCTCTTTGAACAACTGTTTTAGAAATCATATCACAGATTCTTATTTTAATGTCTTACCACAGGAACGAAGTACGGAAAGCTTTAGAATCCGCCATGTTTAGAACAGGCTGTAGTAACAACAGAATCTGGGCACAGTTCTGGTCAGCTCACCAGAGATTCTTCAAACAGCTGTGGTGAGTGTGGCTTACTTTCACTTTTGTTTTCATCCAACTTAAAGTCGGGAGACCTTGGATCACACTAGGGTGGGATCATATCATAGTCTTTAAAAATGGTACTTGTCACTGCCACATTTATGTGCAGCACTGAGAGGTTACAGCAAGGAAACAGGACTGATTGGTTGTCCTGGTGTATAGTCTGATTGGGTGGGGTGTCATGCCTGGTGTCTTTGGCATGATCTTTCATTGGCAGCACAACTGCCACAAGAAGACACAGTACATGTACACACTAATGACTCTTCATTGCCATGTGAATGAAAAATTGTTGAGTATGACATAATACCCCAAGGCTATACGCATTTATAGATGCTGTTCACATCAACTCATTACTGTGATCAGTATATAAGCATGCATCAGCATATAAGCATGTATCAGTATATAGGAGAAATGTTCTTGAATGTAATGTTAGGCACTAATCAAATGAACAACTTCATGGTGTTAACAGATGCTTGTTTAATATGTGTGCAATACAGTAATGTACATGTTGACATTATAGTTACCATAAAGTATGAACAAGGTTGAAGCTTGTAAAGAGTAAAGTAAAGAGTACTTGCAGTAAAGTAGGAGAGTTACAAGTTACAGGGGTGGTGGATTGGTCCTCACCAGGGAGATAGTATGCCAGCACGGCGCAATGACCCAGGTGCCTCCCACCAATGCGGTCACTGTGAGTTCAAGTCCAGCTCATACTGGATTCTTCTCCGGACATACACAGTATGGATGGTCGTTTCTCCGGGCTCTGACCTGTTTCCTGTGTTTGTATAAGTGAAATATTCTTGAGTATGGCTTAAAACACAAATCAAACAAAATAAATAAATTACAAAGGCAGCGGCCGGGTCATAAAAAAAAAAAAAGCACGAAGAATGTTCACTCTTGTGTTTTCAGCATGGGGATGAAAGTGCCATGTATCATCCGTGAGGCAAAGGCAGCTCTGGAGGGAGGCCAGTGCGTGGTTATAGGACTACAGACAACAGGGGAGGTAAGTGTGTTAGAGGTTGTCTCTGGCAGTGCAATATAGCACCGAACTTCAGACAACTTGTTAGGTATCTTACAGTACAGCTTTAGGTGTGTTGTATGGGGTTTGTGTACAATTTGTAGCTGGTGAAGTTGGACGATGCCACACTCACTGCACCCAGTTTGACAGTGTGTAAAATCTAGGCGTCAAAACAAGCCAGCCATGATTCAAAATGGATGTTCCAGGTCAAGAATCGCAAGGCTAATTAACAAAACAAATCACTATAGAACTGAGAAAGTATATAAGGTGTGAAAATAAGATGGATTCATACAACGGGAAGTAGTCAGAAGTTTTCAATGATGATGAAAACACATTGGGTGTGTTCTAAGCGAATGAAGGAAATCAGTATACAAATGAAGTAGTAATTCTTGTTTATAAGATATTGATAATCAAAATTTGTATCTCAGTTGCACTTTGATTACAACTGTTCATAATCAAAGTCTCTACCTGTTCTAGTAACAGTATTGTGTTCACCAAGGTGTTTACTCCGTTATCCAGAATGTTTGACTTATGTGTCAAGCTGTTGTTACGGAAAGTGGGCAAACCCCACGGGAATTCCACCTCATATATCACCATCTACCTGAGAAATGCTCTAAATGACCTAACATTTCACCCACAAAAGTGTATTTTTAGAGACAAATGTCACAAAATATGATTTTTGGTGCTGAAACTTACAATGTTCCAGTATGGATATCACCCCATGTTCAAACCAAACCTCAATCACTTTTATAAAATTAGTAGAACTCTCAAAATCAGAAAATACGAGTAAGTTAGTCATGGATGATATTCATGGTCATTTAGGGTATGTGTGAAATAAAAGTGGGCCGTACGTGGGAAGGTCTGTCAGCAACCTGCGGATGGTCGTGGGTTTCCCCCTGGGCTCTGCCCGGTTTCCACCCACCCTAATGCTGGCCGCCGTTGTATAAGTGAAACATTCTTGAGTACGGCGTAAAACACCAATCAAAAAAATAAATAAAAGTGCAGAAATCAGGCATGGGTTTGTCTGAGAAGTATGATTAATTAGGAAAAGGGAACTTTGATGCTAATTTGCAAAGCTACAGTCTCTATCCACATGTATGCTTTGATGTCCACTGTTCCTTCAGGCCTAGCTCTGAGATCTGTTGGCCATGTTCCCAGCTTAGCTCCAAGATCGGTTAGCCATTTTCGCGGCTTAGCTCCAAGATGGGTTAGCCATGTTCCCAGCTTAGCTTCCACATTAACCACTCTGAACCGTTACATTCACTAACCTGGAACTCGGTCGTGTCATCTGTTCTGTCTCCCAAGTACCAATGCTGTACGCCATAAAAAGAGGTGTCCCATGATCTTAAAGTCATTCTGAATTCATCTCACCTCATTATGTGGGAATAATAAAGGCCATAACATCGCAAATAACACAAATGTAACCAAGACACCCATGCACCATGGACAGCATCAGAACTTGGCAAGCTGCCATTTTCAAATCATGTTACTCGGTTGCTAGGGTGGACTTGCCTACTCTGCCTAAAAGACCATCTTTTTTCACAGTATAATTGATCATATTTTGATCATTTCATTATTAAGACACAACTTAAAGTTAAGACTCCTAAACAATTTGTCAGTCGCCCTTTAGATGGTGTACATCTTATTGGATTGAATCCAATCATTCTTCGTGTTTATCTTTTTCGGGACGTTGCGGAGTGTAGCTGACTCAAATTGAAAATGATGGCTCGCAAAGTTTGGCATGCAGTCAGTGTAACAGATATATTTGTGTTAATTGTGACGTTATGGTCATTATTCATGAATAATGAGGTAAGAATTACTGAAGGGTTACAGGAAACAAGTTTTTGTAACACACAGCTTTGACGTGTTGAGAACAGCCCATGCGGACGGACTGAGTTCCAGGTTAGTAAATGGAAGAGCACAGATCTGTATTTTTGAAAGCTGAGCTGGAAAGAATTGAACAGATCTCCAATCTACTAAAGGCCTCACTAATATACTGAGTTACATGTACTCGTGCAATTTCAGGCAAGCCTGGAGCAGGAACTTTCAAAAAAGAAGGACAAGCTTGACGAATTTCTCTCCCTTTGTCGCGAGATTCTGATTAGATTTGTTGACCAGTATTTTCCTACTGCTGTAGAGGGCGCTGTAAGTACCTGGTGTGAATTCACAAACATTACCATTTTAGACAAGAGGTCACTATGAAGGTTTATATACTCTAGTACGCATTCCTTCTTAAGATGTTCACTCATGATACTAATCTCCAACAGACTCTGACAGTGCAAGTTGTAATAAGCTGGAACACCAGTCAAATGCAGGTAATGATAATCGCTAAAAATTAATATAATCTCAAGGGGAAGTAAATGTACAAGTTTTGTCTCGGCACATCACCCAGTCAGCTATCAGCCAGAGGGTGATGTAATGTTACCCAAATCCCCAAAGCTGTGTTTGAACTCTTTCTATCTTTAATTTTGAAGAGTTTACAAAGGGAGGTTAGTTATCTTATTAAAAAGTTCTGTTGGAACCTGTGGGTTTTTATTTAATGCATTTTGATTTCCAAACATCTCTGAACATGGACAGAGAACACATAATAGTGCATGTCCTTACTTTGACATTTTTAGTCTTTCGTTTGACATTTTTATATCTTGACTTTGACATTTTTATATCTTGACAGAAGGAGGATGAACCCAAAGAAGATAACTGGAGCGTGACTGCCAAAGATATGTTGGTGAATTTTGCAAAGCAGATTGAGCTGCCTAATAGGTGAGGGATTACATATAACTTATCACAGCCAAAAACAGTGTATTCGCCTCCCCCCCCCCAAAAAAAAATTTAAACCTTACCTGCATATTCTGTTCACATCACCTCACTTGAAAAGGTTGAAGATTTACAATATAAGGGGGCCTCTGTGGCCTGGTGGCTTATTATAGCGTGTTAGCACAGCGCATTGACTGTGGGGCTTCTCACCAGTGCAGTCGCTGTGAGGCCTGCCAGCTACCTGTGGATCATCGTGTGTTTCCCTCGGGCGCTCTCCGGTTCCATCCCTTCATAATGCTGACCACCCCCACCCACCCTCCACCCTAATTGTGAAAGTGCAATATTCGTGAGCATGAACTCCAATCAAATAAACTTGCAACAAATTTTTGCTTTACGTCCTCTGATCCATTTATTTGTCCGGGAATCAGACTCTTTGATAATGTTTGTCAGGGTGTGGTTGATTTCCTGATAAGTCATGGACGTACAAAGAACAGATGAATATTGAGTCACATCTTTTTACAGTTTACAACTTTCTGCTCTTTTTTGTGATCTATGAATATAATATCTGTGTACGACAATCAGTTCTACTTGTTTTTGGTGTGAAGGTCAGTATTCGAATGTATCACATGTCTTGAACGTTAAACAGTTTTACCAACTTAGGACTCAAGCGAGCAAGCGGTATCCTGTGAATGCCTTATTGTTTATTCTTAATATTTTGTCTTTCTTCTAATTCAGTCCTCTTGACCAGATCATTGATGAGCTGGGTGGCCCTGACATTGTCGCAGAAATGACAGGGCGACGGGGACGCATGGTTCGTCGCCATGGCAATGCCAAGCCGCAGTATGAGTTACGAGGAATGGAGGCTGACAGCACAGCCATTGAAAGTCTGAATGTCAGAGAGGTTAGTGCAGTATACTTAGTGCAGATCATATTTATTAACCACTGTACAACCTATCTGTCAGTCTTCCAACTTTTTCGACCTCTAAAGCACTTTTTTCATGTGTACAAAATGGCACTAAAAATGATTTGTTTGTGTCGCTAAAGATGCGAGTTTCATACATCTGTGCAAATTATTTCTCTGCACCTCGTAATTCTCTCCGAATGTTTTTACCAAAATATTCGTCACAAAGGCTGTTGGATACGTTGAAGGTGGTCTATACTAACAGTTAAAGGTTGATTCTTTTTGTATATTTAGTCAAGAAGAGAAGTTTTTACATTACATTAGTGCAATGCATCTATTTTCTTAACAGAGCTTTTCAACAAAAATACTTTGTTTGGGATAGAAAACAAATACGATTGATATCCTTAATACTTTATTTGGGATAGAAAACAAATACATTTGATATCCTTAATACTTTGTTTGGGATAGAAAACAAATACATTTGATATCCTCAGATATACATGTAATTCAACCAGTGCTACGCTGTATTAATCAAACCCTTAGAACTGGAGCTACACTGTATTAATCTCACCTTAGGACTGGAGCTACACTGTATTAATCTCACCTTAGGACTGGAACTACACTGTATTAATCTCACTTTAGAACTGGAGCTACACTGTATTAATCTCACCTTAGGACTGGAGCTACACTGTATTAATCTAACCTTAGGACTGGAGTTACACTATTAATCTAACCTTAGGACTGGAGCTACACTGTATTAATCTCACCTTAGGACTGGAGCTACACTGTATTAATCTCACCTTAGGACTGGAACTACACTGTATTAATCTCACTTTAGAACTGGAGCTACACTGTATTAATCTCACCATAGGACTGGAACTACACTGTATTAATCTCACCTTAGGATTGGAACTGCACTGTATTAATCTCACCATAGGATTGGAGCTACACTGTATTAATCTAACCTTAGAACTGGAGCTACACTGTATTAATCTAACCTTAGGACTGGAGTTACACTGTATTAATCTCACCTTAGAACTGGAACTACAGTGTGTTAATCACACCTTAGGACTGGAACTACACTGTATTAATCTCACCTTAGAACTGGAACTACACTGTATTAATCTCACCTTAGGACTGGAACTACACTGTATTAATCTCACCTTAGGATTGGAGCTACACTGTATTAATCTCACCTTAGGATTGGAGTTACACTGTATTAATCTCACCTTAGGACTGGAGCTACACTGTATTAATCTAACCTTAGGACTGGAACTACACTGTATTAATCTCACCTTAGGATTGGAACTGCACTGTATTAATCTCACCATAGGATTGGAGCTACACTGTATTAATCTAACCTTAGGATTGGAACTGCACTGTATTAATCTCACCATAGGATTGGAGCCACACTGTATTAATCTCACCTTAGAACTGGAACTACACTGTATTAATCTCACCTTAGGATTGGAACTACACTGTATTAATCTCAACTTAGAACTGGAGCTACACTGTATTAATCTCACCTTAGGACTGGAGCTACACTGTATTAATCTCACCTTAGGATTGGAGCTACACTGTATTAATCTAACCTTAGGACTGGAGTTACACTATTAATCTCACCTTAGGACTGGAGCCACACTGTATTAATCTCACCTTAGAACTGGAACTACACTGTATTAATCTCACCTTAGGACTGGAGCTACACTGTATTAATCTCACCTTAGGACTGGAACTACACTGTATTAATCTCACCTTAGGACTAGAGCTACACTGTATTAATCTCACCTTAGGATTGGAGCTACACTGTATTAATCTCAACTTAGAACTGGAGCTACACTGTATTAATCTCACCTTAGGACTGGAGCTACACTGTATTAATCTAACCTTAGGACTGGAACTACACTGTATTAATCTCACCTTAGGATTGGAACTATACTGTATTAATCTCACCTTAGGACTGGAACTACACTGTATTAATCTCACCTTAGAACTGAAACTACAGTGTATTAATCTCACCTTAGGACTGGAACTACACTGTATTAATCTCAACTTAGAACTGGAACTACACTGTATTAATCTCACCTTAGGACTGGAGCTTGTACTCTGTTTTATTGCTCGGCCAAAAGGGGGTGCATACACAGGATGCAAGATACACACATAATGTAATTTTCTTTTATGAGCATTAGAGTCAGCAACCTGCGGATCATTTTGGATTTCTTCCGGGTTCTGTTCGGTTTCCTCCCACCATAATGCTGGCCTCTGGCGTATAAGTGAAATATTCTTGAGTACGGCGTAAAACACCCATCAAGTAAATAAATAAATCTTATGGGCAGTGGTTTATTTTGATCAAATGTTTCTCTACGTGTAAACAGTTAAGTTGCAGATTTTAATTCAGATATTGCTGCACTGGCACCAGCTAAAGATCATGAGGTTTTACAGATACATGCGCCTGGATAAGAGTGATGGTTTACATCGGACTCTTCTCACTCCACACAGATACCATTGTTTATGTAATTGTATGTGTTAGAAGTCAATATCTGTGGTCATCCGCTTATTCTTTTGGAGGAAGCGTTTTAAACCGTCTGCGGAAGTGCTGGTTGAGGCTCAAAGGCTGTACATATAATACCTAAATAGTCTTTCAGGTCCATCATGAATTCAACACTGACATATAATAATTTATGGGCAGAGAAAATTCTAGATTAGAGTTTAGAGGTTTTATTGACAGCAGTAGAAGCTTACATTATACATGTAGGTCAGGGGGCTGTTTGTCATAGGGGTTGAATCGTTGCGTCATCCTAATCACGATGTCGCATTCTGACAACATACACCGCCTTGGTATTTGCGACTGGCATAACGCTTTGAGAAACAGGTCCCTGATGTCTAACTAGCTAACTGGCCTGGATAGCACAGTTAGTAGAGCATCTGCTTCGGGAGTGGTAGATCCAGGATCAATCCTGGGTCGAGTCACGCCTAAGAGTTTAAAAGGAAGTTGTAACTTCCTCCCTTGGTGTTAAACATGAAGGTGATAGTGCATCGACTGATTAACCCGTATCAGTATAATGGCTCGGGCAGGCCTTCGGCAAGTCGTCTCAGTGAAGCAGCACTAGATAAAAGAGCTGTGGAAATCTGTCCTGCAACAAGAAGGCACATTACATACACCGTAAGGATTCCTTCATTGTCATATGACTGAAATATTGTTGAGTATGACGTTAAACCCCGAGCACTCACTCACTCATTCACTCACTCACTCACTCACTCTAACTAGCTGTTTAACAGTGTCAGTAATCATTCTTAAGTCTGTGTTCCTGTTTCTTACAGAGGAATCTCTTCATGGAAGGGAAGAAACACGTAGCCATTATATCTGATGCAGCCAGCACAGGTAAGTTCTTGTGAGTAAATCTGGTAAAGGTGAAAAGTCTGTCAGGTGCAGGCAACATGTATTGTAGAAGTCCTCTGAAGGTGAAAAGTCAGTCAGGTGCAGGCAACATGTATTGTAGAAGTCCTCTGAAGGTGAAAAGTCAGTCAGGTGCAGGCAACATGTATTGTAGGTCCTCTGAAGGTGAAAAGTCAGTCAGGTGCAGGCAGCATGTATTGTAGAAGTCCTCTGAAGGTGAAATGTCAGTCAGGTGCAGGCAACATGTATTGTTGAAGTCCTTTGAAGGTGAAAAAGTCAGTCAGGTGCAGGCAACATGTATTGTAGGAGCCCTCTGAAGGTGAAAAAGTCAGTCAGGTGCAAGCAACATGTATTGTAGAAGTCATCTGAAGGTGAAAAGTCAGTCAGGTGCAGGCAACGGAATGTGGGTTACTTTGAGCACAAGTCAAGCTCATGCTGGCTTCCTCTGCGGTTGTTTGTGGGATGGTCTGCCAGCAACCTGCAGGTGGTCATAGGTTTCAACCCAGGGCTCTGCTTGGTTTCTCCCACCATAATGCTGATCGCCGTGGTATGAGTGAAATATTCTTCAGTACGGCGTAAAACACCAATCGATGAATAAATAAGTAAATAAATCTAATTATAAGTTGAATGCTGTACAAGTGCAGATGTACATATCTAAGTCTCAAGTTGATTGGCACTTCTGCACTTGTTATACATTCATCATGAGAGCATTTCTGATTAAATAAAATGACAAAAGGTAACCAAGGTGTATGTTTAAAAAGTGTGTGATAATTGTGTGACAGGGATTTCTCTCCATGCTGACATGCGATGTGCCAATCAGAGGAGACGTGTCCACATGACCATTGAGTTGCCATGGAGTGCAGACAAAGCTGTCCAGCAGTTAGGAAGGTCTCATCGCTCCAATCAAACCAGGTAAACAACATTTAATTACGAAGGGCTAATGAAATGATGTATACAAATCTTGAATGGTAATGTTTTTCAGGGGAGCGTGTGGTGGAGCACTTAATTTTCAATCCCTAGAACACACAAGGTACAGGTTCAAACCTAGCCTTGGACAGAGAGTTTGTAGATATTTATTATAGGTCTTGTGCCAATAAGGCCTGCATATCCACACGCCACATGTGAGAAAGTTCAGCAGTCAGGTGCCAAAGGTTGGTGGTTTACACCCATACAACTAGGTCCATTGTACAAGTAACAATAACTTGAGTATGGCCTTAAGCAATGATCAGGTAAATAAATAAATAAATAAATAAATAAAATGGAAAAGCAGTGAATTATTCAGAAATCAAAAGAATCATCAGTGATTGGCAGCTGTGTGAGATAGAAGACATTTTGTGAATAAGAATTCTCATTTATTCATATTTTCCATGACAACTTGGGATTTCTCCTGTATTGAGGCCTGTGTACACATACTACAACACACTGTTGGCATGCATGTAAAGCACAGGCTTACCCTAAATGACGATAAATTTCACCCATATTTCCTGATTCTGAGAGTTCTATTGATTTCAGAAAGGTGTTTTGAGGTTTGCTTGGAACATGGGAACCTAACATTCTACTGGAAAACTGGAAAAAGTTTCAACACCAAAAATAATACTTTGTGACATTTATTTGCCTCTAAAAATGCACTTTTGTGGGTGTAATTTTAGGTCATTTAGGGTAGCTCCTGCACCACTTGTCTTCCTCTGATACTTTTTTATACGCCCCCCCCCCCCCCCCCCTCAATATATGTGTTATAGGAGCATACTATGTTATAGCGATTTTGTCCGTATTAGTTTCTGGGCTATATCTCCAGTTATTTTCCTCTGAGTTTTTTACTTTTTGGTAGATACATCAGTACACAGATGATGATGTGTCGTGACTCAAATTTGTCCATTTTCATGGTTGTCGTGGTAACCAGATAGCCAAGTTCCTTATATACTATTTAAATAGATATGATTTCTTGTCTGGGCTATAACTGCAACTGTTTTCTGCTTTGAATTTTCATTTTTGGCGGATACATACATGAACAGATGATGATGTGTCGCGACTGACATTTGTCCATTTGCTTGGTTGTCATGGTTACCAGATTGCCGTTTTCCATATATATACTATGTAAATAGATATGATTTGCCACATAGAGATTTAATTTTTGGTGACAGATGACAGATATGTCATGACTCACATTTGTCTATTTTTGTGGTTGTCATGGTAACCAGATAGCCATTTTCCTTATATATACCGTATAAATTGGCATGATTTTGTGTTTGGGCTACAACTGTTTTTTAAGCAGTTGCAACTGAGTTTTAATTTTTGGAGAATACATACCTACACAGATGACGATGTGTCAAGACTCACATTTGCGCCGTTGTTATAGTAACCGCATACCTATGATCAACACACATGAAGATTCCCCTCACAGGTTATACTCACCACAATGCTACTGGTATTTTTTTATGCATTTCAAACAAATGCATTTGTTGGGGTTATGTTGTGTTCACCTAAACTCTTGTTACAGCTGCGACAGCTCATTTTTATAATTGATGCTTATACATGTATCTGTGTGTTGTTGTTCAGGCAAGCTTTTGACATCCTATCTTTTAACATGGGCTGTTCACTGGAGGAGGGACCTGAGTGTAAGACAACACAAAACCTTATGCTGGCGGTGTAACAGCTAACACAAATTTTTGCTTGGTGTGAGGGTGTACTGAGAAAGCTTGACTTTTAAAACTGTTTTGTAATGACCCAGGAGCCTCTCACCAATGCGGTCGCTAGGAGTTCAAGTCCAGCTCATGCTGGCTTCCTCTCCGGCCGTAAGTGGGAAGGTCTGCCAGCAACCTGCGGATGGTTGTGGGTTTCCCCCGGGCTCTGCCCGGTTTCCACCCACCATAACGCTGGCTGCCGTCTTATAAGTGAAATATTCTTTAGTATGGCATAAAACACCAATCAAATAAATAAATAAATAAATAAAACCATTTTAGCTCATGAAGGTTAAGAAGGTCAAGTTTATGTGTTTTTGTTTAAGAACATTTCTTAAACTAAATATGGAATACTAATACGTGAATGTTTGAAATCTTGTAAATATTGTTGTCTTCAGAACTACGGAACCATGTTTTGATTAGCCCCACTGTCAAGGGTTTTTGTTGGTACAACTGCCAGGTTGTAAGTTTTAATGTTCAGGTTTAGATCTGGCCTTCAGATTCATTACACTTGGATGTTGTTCTTTTGTCTTTCTAGTGGCCCTCTTTACAAATTAGTCACCACAGATTTGGGTGGAGAAAGACGATTTGCTGCAGCTGTTGCTAGGCGACTACAGTCATTGGGTATGATCAGCATTTTAAACCTAAGTAATGTTCAGATATCTTTAACCTGAAAAAATAAACATGCTGTTCTGTTGTACAGTAAATGTTGTGAAAACATTTTCTAGTCAATTTATGTTCATTCTCACTAGAATTCTCACTTTTGTAATTCTAAAGGTAACATTGTCAACATTTAACTTCCGAGTTTAACCTTTAGTCCATTCCTGGGCCTTCAGAACTTAGTGGTTAGCTTGCTTGTGAAGGCACAGTGACCCAGGGGCCTCTCACCAATGTAAGTTCATGCTGGCTTCCTTTCCTGTTTTGTTGAACGTGGAAGGTCTGTGGCTGCTCATGGATTTGTTTCAAGGCCTTACCTAGTTTTCACCCACCATAATGCCGGCAGCCAATCATATAAGAGAATTATTCTTAAGTTTAGCATCCAGTAATCCAATTATTAATCTGATCCAATAAATAAATCTAAGAGTGGGTTTAACTTTCATTTTCTGGGTGACATCACATGAGGCTTTGGTCCATTACCATTTTTGGCCAGTGAGATTTTTAAGATTCTACTGATTACCATGTTTTCAGGACCTTTTGTGGAAATTTTTGTTGAATCATGTAGTGTTACACGAAGTTTGCTGGAGACCTATTATCTTACACCAATATGAAAATGATATATCATATGTGGAAATATTCTGCATCAGAGCTTTCCGAAAGGCAGGTGGTTTACTACGAATGGTTTAGTGCATTGAACAAAAATGAAAATAAAGTAATTAATTCCCATCAAAATCCATTGTGATTTCTTTGTGTCTCCTAGGTGCCTTAACCAAGGGTGACAGGCGTGCAGCTAGTGGCGCTGATCTGTCTGAGTTTAACTTTGACACACCATATGGCAGGTCTGCACTCCGAGCGTTGTATCAGGGTATTTGTCAGGTACGGAGACCTTGCTGTGTGTTATATTTGATTAACTTTTGACTTTTATTATTATTATTACTTTCATTGTTGTCTTAAAGTAATACAACCTTCATTGTCAGCTGTTTCTGCAGATACTCTTTGCTCTACATTGCTGTTGAATATGCTTCATTGTGGTGTTAAAGAACCATTAGCACTTTGATTACAAAGTTCCTGTGTTGCGAAAACCTTTTTTCAAATGCCAGCATTCAGGATACAAGTTCTGAAATTGACATTTTACCCTTTGAGTTGCTGTCATAAGGAAAAACAGCAAGCAGTAAAGCATAATGTGAAAGATGATGTCATTTACACAGAGCCGTTGTATTTAGATATCTGTAAGTTTATAGCTGTACAAAGGAATTTATTTTGTTTCTATTTCAGGGAGATATTGTACGAGGCGTAAAATTCAACGACATCAATAATGGGAAGTTTGATCTCCCTCAGTTTAACACTGTTATGCAGGTAACATCTTAACACATTTATCTTATCCTTTGTAATGGTAACAGTTGTTATAAATGCAATAACATAGGTCATTTTCTCTGGGTTGTCAGAGTGATCACATATAAGATGAACTTTCAATAAATAATTTAAATGGAATCAATTTTTAGTCAATGAATGACTGCCATCGTATAAGTGAAATATTCTTGAGTAGGGGGTAAAACACCAATCAAGTAAATAAATAAATATTGAATGAATGAATTATCAATACTGACATGTGAATTATAGAGAGGAAATGATATATAGAGTTGAAGTATTATGAATAATTTTGATTCATTTGTCCAATAATTTTGTATCTCCAAAAACAAACTGTACAGTTCTAGTCATTAGAAGACCTAAGTGGAAATGGAAGCTTATAAGGGTATAAACTGGAATTGCAGGTGAAATACATGTGGCTACCAATAGTTTTGCTTCAGGTTTAGACTGGGTGATCCATCACAAGTTTCTCTTGCAGAATAATGAATTACATCCTTGTCTAGAGTACCAAAGGTAGCTCTTTTTATGAACCATGTAGGCAAACCTTGATGTTTAGTTGTTTTTTTTTTTCTTTGTTTTTTCTGCAGGAGTGTTTGTATTTCATGGGGTTAATAAGTGAAGGTAAAGTCGGTCAGATTGCAAAAGTCTTGGACAAGGACAACGGTGATGTGGGCAAATTCCTCAACAGAATCTTGGGACTAAGTGTTCAGAGACAAAACCTGGTGAGATTTTTAGTCCTGAAACCTTTTCATGTTTGTTGTGGGCAAATTCCTGAACAGAATTTTGGGACCAAGTGTTCTAAGACAAAACCTGGTGAGATTTTCAGTCCTGAAACCTTTTCATGTTTGTTGTGGGCAAATTCCTCAACAGAATTTTGGGACTAAGTGCTCAGAGACAAAACCTGGTGAGATTTTCAGTCCTGAAACCTTTTCATTTTTGATGTGGTCAAATTCCTCAACAGAATTTTGGGACTAAGTGTTCTGAGACAAAACCTGGTGAGATTTTCAGTCCTGAAACCTTTTCATGTTTGTTGTGGGCAAATTCTTGAACAGAATTTTGGGACCAAGTGTTCTAAGACAAAACTTGGTGAGATTTTCAGTCCTGAAACCTTTTCATGTTTGTTGTGGGCAAATTCCTGAACAGAATTTTGGGACCAAGTGCTCAGAGACAAAACCTGGTGAGATTTTCAGTCCTGAAACCTTTTCATTTTTGATGTGGGCAAATTCCTTAACAGAATTTTGGAACTTAGTGTTCTAAGACAAAACCTGGTGAGATCTTCAGTCCTGAAACCTTTTCATTTTTGATGTGGACAAATTCCCCAACAGAATCTTGGGACTAAGTGCTCAGAGACAAAACCTGGTGAGATTTTCAGTCCTGAAACCTTTTCATTTTTGATGTGGTCAAATTCCTCAACAGAATTTTGGGACTAAATGTTCTGAGACAAAACCTGGTGAGATTTTCAGTCCTGAAACCTTTTCATTTTTGATGTGGGCAAATTCCTAAACAGAATTTCGGAACTTAGTGTTCTAAGACAAAACTTGGTGAGATTTTCAGTCCTGAAACCTTTTCATTTTTGATGTGGGCAAATTCCTTAACAGAATTTTGGGACTAAGTGTTCTGAGACAAAACTTGGTGAGATTTTCAGTCCTGAAACCTTTTCATTTTTGATGTGGACAAATTCCCCAACAGAATCTTGGGACTAAGTGTTCTGAGACAAAACCTGGTGAGATTTTCAGTCCTGAAACCTTTTCATTTTTGATGTGGTCAAATTCCCCAACAGAATCTTGGGACTAAGTGTTCTGAGACAAAACCTGGTGAGATTTTCAGTCCTGAAACCTTTTCATTTTTGATGTGGTCAAATTCCCCAACAGAATCTTGGGACTAAGTGTTCTGAGACAAAACCTGGTGAGATTTTCAGTCCTGAAACCTTTTCATTTTTGATGTCAGCATATTCCCCAGCAGAATCTTGGGACTAAGTGTTCTGAGACAAAACCTGGTGAGATTTTCAGTCCTGAAACCTTTTCATTTTTGATGTGGTCAAATTCCCCAACAGAATCTTGGGACTAAGTGTTCTGAGACAAAACCTGGTGAGATTTTCAGTCCTGAAACCTTTTCATTTTTGATGTGGGCAAATTCCTTAACAGAATTTTGGAACTTAGTGTTCTAAGACAAAACCTGGTGAGATCTTCAGTCCTGAAACCTTTTCATTTTTGATGTGGACAAATTCCCCAACAGAATCTTGGGACTAAGTGCTCAGAGACAAAACCTGGTGAGATTTTCAGTCCTGAAACCTTTTCATTTTTGATGTGGTCAAATTCCTCAACAGAATTTTGGGACTAAATGTTCTGAGACAAAACCTGGTGAGATTTTCAGTCCTGAAACCTTTTCATTTTTGATGTGGGCAAATTCCTAAACAGAATTTCGGAACTTAGTGTTCTAAGACAAAACTTGGTGAGATTTTCAGTCCTGAAACCTTTTCATTTTTGATGTGGGCAAATTCCTTAACAGAATTTTGGGACTAAGTGTTCTGAGACAAAACTTGGTGAGATTTTCAGTCCTGAAACCTTTTCATTTTTGATGTGGACAAATTCCCCAACAGAATCTTGGGACTAAGTGTTCTGAGACAAAACCTGGTGAGATTTTCAGTCCTGAAACCTTTTCATTTTTGATGTGGTCAAATTCCCCAACAGAATCTTGGGACTAAGTGTTCTGAGACAAAACCTGGTGAGATTTTCAGTCCTGAAACCTTTTCATTTTTGATGTGGTCAAATTCCCCAACAGAATCTTGGGACTAAGTGTTCTGAGACAAAACCTGGTGAGATTTTCAGTCCTGAAACCTTTTCATTTTTGATGTCAGCATATTCCCCAGCAGAATCTTGGGACTAAGTGTTCTGAGACAAAACCTGGTGAGATTTTCAGTCCTGAAACCTTTTCATTTTTGATGTCAGCATATTCCCCAGCAGAATCTTGGGACTAAGTGTTCTGAGACAAAACCTGGTGAGATTTTCAGTCCTGAAACCTTTTCATTTTTGATGTGGTCAAATTCCCCAACAGAATCTTGGGACTAAGTGTTTTGAGACAAAACCTGGTGAGATTTTCAGTCCTGAAACCTTTTCATTTTTGATGTGGGCAAATTCCTTAACAGAAATTTGGAACTTAGTGTTCTAAGACAAAACTTGGTGAGATTTTCAGTCCTGAAACCTTTTCATTTTTGATGTGGGCAAATTCCTGAACAGAATTTTGGGACTTAGTGTTCTGAAACAAAACCTGGTGAGATTTTCAGTCTTGAAGCCTTTTCATTTTTGATGTCAGCAAATTACCCAACAGAATCTTGGGACTAAATGCACAGAGGCAAAACCTGGTGAGAGTTCTGAGAGTTCTATTTCTTTATGTACAGGTTTTCTTATGTGAACTTTTGCACTTGCGCATTAAATACCAGATGACAAAGGGGATTTTTCCACCATAATGCTGGCCGTCATCGTATAAGTGAAATATTCTTGAGTACGACGTAAAACACCAATTAAATAAATAAATAAATCATAGTGAATTTTTTTTTCTCTTTTTTTTCTTTTATGGAGATACTGTAATCTTCAACCTTTTCAACCACTGTGCACTTTTTTCAGTGGAATTTATGCGCACAATTATTATGAAAATGAAGCTAAATATTACTTGTTTGTGTCATTAAAGATGCAAGCTTCATAAAACTCTGCAGATCTCTACACCCCACAGTTCTCTCAGAATGTTTTAGGATATTGGTTGCAGATATGGTTGAAAATTGTAAAAATTAGGGCAATGATTCTTTCCCTTTGTAAGCAGCTAATGTTTATGTCTCTGTGTCTGTCTCTTTCAGATATTCAACTATTTCTGTGAGGTCATGAAGGTTATGATTGCTAATGCCAGAAAGGAAGGGAGGTAAGTCTTGTCCTTTGACCAGGTACAAATCACTGATTTTTTGTTTAGATAAATGCATGATCTGGACATCAACATGTTTTGAAGCATGCATGGGAAGGTCTTTCAGCAACCTGTTGATGGTCATGGGTATCTGACCACTTGGCCTTACTTGGCCATGGCCTTTGTGGTGATTCCCCTCACCATGATGCTGGCCATCTTCATATTAGTAAAATATTTGAATGGCTGTAGAAACACTGTAAAATATACCAGTTGCTTGGTCATGATGTGCACAAACAACAACAGTCTGTGTATGTATATACACTCAGCAGATGAATTTCTTTCTTTATTTATTTGATTTGTGTTTTATGCCGTATTCAAGAGTGTCTATGGCATCCAGAAGCATTATGATGGTAGGAAACCAGTCAGAGCTCAGGGGAAACCAACGATCAGCCGCAGGTTGCCTCTGCAGATGAAGGCAGTGGAAATGATAGTGGAATAGTGGCCTGCTACAGGTGAACTGTTGGCCTGGTACAGGTGAACTGTTGGCCTGGTACAGGTGAACTGTTGGCCTGCTTCAGGTGAACTGTTGGCCCTGCTACAGGTGAACTGTTGGCCTGCTACAGGTGAACTGTTGGCCTGCTACAGGTGAACTGTTGGCATGGTACAGGTGAACTGTTGGCCTGCTACACATGAACTGTTGGCCCTGCTACAGGTGAACTGTTGGCCTGCCACTGAGAACCAAGTTCTGTAGATCTGGCTGGTATATATATAGAAGAAGAATGACTAGTACAGTAGATTATTCGCTTGGCTCAGTTCTGCCTCACCAAGATGACTATACTGCGTGCCAGATTATCACTAAAGCAACTTTGTCATGAAAGTTAGGTATTAAAAAAAAGCAAAAAGAAAAAACAAATAAACAAACTGAATACCGAAATTGCAGTTATCATCACGGATACCTAATGTGTTTGTTTGTACTTAATGTGAACAGTTATGGAGTACCCGAGGTTACTATTCCGAAGTTAATCGGAATCATCCGAAGTGTGATGCTCCGCGAAGTCCCTGTCTGACAGTCAGGTCAGCAGCAGTCAAACCTAATTTTGTTTGTCAAGTTTTACGGATTCTTCTTACATGAACCATTGACGTACACGGTCCCATGGAAGCTCAAGACATGAGTTGTGTTCTTTCCTGAGCCCACAATCTTACATTTATTTATTTATTTATTTCATTGGTGTTTTACGCCGTACTCAAGAATATTTCACTGATATGACATCAGCCAGCATTATGGTGGGAGGAAACCGGCCACAGCCCGGGGGAAACCCACGACCATCCGCAGGTTGCTGTCAGACCTTCCCACGTACGGCCGGAGAGGAAGCCAGCATGAGCTGGACTTGAACTCACAGCGACGGCATTGGTGAGAGACTCCTGGTCATTACGCTGTGCTAGCGCGCTAACCAACTGAGCCACAGAGGCCCCACACAATCTTACAGTGTGCTTTCCTGGATTACACTAATTCTGCTTAATCCACGGTGCTTAATCCATGGTGCAGTTTAATCATTTGTACTTGAATAGTTTATAGAGTAAAGCACAAGACAAGATGACGTATTTCACCATTTACTTGTGACCATTTGCCAGCCATCACACTGTTGTTGCTACTCTGGTTTTACTGTCTATCCTGTAAGTTTTTGTTATTATATTGTATCAGGTACAACGAGGGATTGCTGGACATCATGGCAGCATCAGTGGAGATGGAGAAGGAACCAAGAGAGGTGTTCAAAGATGTCAGTAAAGGGAATGCTGTCACAAAGTAAGACTAATACAAATCCCTACAGGAAATCAGTATGGCTGGAAATGCTCACCCTAATCTGTAGTAAGAAATGAATTACAAATCTAGGTGATGACCAATAAAAAAAATTTCAGTTAAAAGCCGGTATATTGTCAGTTTGAATGCAGGTCATTGCCATGGTGAATGAATTATTGTATTTCACCTAGCACTGAATTGGCTTATACACCTGGGCAACTGAAGAATTTTTTGCGAAATTTGATTAATTTCTTTTCACAAGGACTTATGTGCTTGCATCAATGGTATCGTTTTGAGGCCTTTATGTGCTTCTGAACTTGCATTTTTACATACCAAATTTTAGGGAAAATACAGTAAATCCTTCTTTATCTTTTGGACTGTAACAGTAGCTTAGTTGGTTAAGTGAGGTTGCCGAGTTAGATCCAGCTCTTGCTGATTTGGCTCTGGCTGTTCAGAGGTTTATTAGGTACCTTGCAAAGAGCAAATTTGCACATTGCAACTGTGAAAACTTCCTGAGTGGTTCATGGCACTGCCAAGGCATCAAATGTACAAATACAATTAAATATACATGTAGACAAATTACATTTGTCATTTGCTTGTCGGCTTTTTAACATTCTGAGACAGGAATTGTCAGCTGATCAGTTGAATTTGATGGGAAATCAGAGTTTTCAAAGTATCTAATATTTGACCAAAATGGTCAAAAGTAGTAGCTTTACTAATGGCTAGAAATTTCAGCTGATTTGGATAGAAAACATTCTCTTCCCAGAACATTGGAAAATGTTGCAATGTCTGTTCAATAGACTCTGCTGTACCTATTAACAAAGCTTATTAGCTTGCATGCCAGTCAGTATTACCTCCCTTTTTTTTTTTTGCCAGACATATTGTGTTGACGGTGGACAGGGGCATGAGCTGGGATCAGGCCACTGTTAGGCTGAGTAACCACAGTGGCAAAGATGATGGGTTCTATGTGTCTCGCAAAGACATATTTGGACGCAAACTCTACCTGCTGGCCACGCAGAAAGAAAACTCTGCACATGCGTTCAGGATTGCCAGGTGGGTGGGAAAATCCACAGGTTTATGGTACTTGACAGGTATGCACTAATAGACTGCTTGAGGTCATGACCTGTTTGATAACTGGAAGGTGTGTGATAACTGACCTCAGCTTGGAACTCCTATATGCACTGTATTGTGATTGACAGCTACATAGTGATTAACAGCTACATTGTGATTGACAGCTACATGTACATTGTGATTGACAGCTACATTGATTTTTTTTTTGATTGGTGTTTTACGCCGTACTCAAGAATATTTCACTTATACGACGGCAGCCAGCATTATGGTGGGCGGAAACCGGGCAGAGCCCGGGGCCCGGGGGAAACCCACGACCATCCGCAGGTTGCTGACAGACCTTCTCACATACGGCCGGAGAGGAAGCCAGCATGAGCTGGACTTGAACTCACAGCGACCGCATTGGTGAGAGACTCCTGGGTCATTATGCTGCGCTAGCGCGCTAACCAGGTGAGCCACGGAGGCCCCCAGCTACATTGACAGCTACATTGTGATTGACAGCTACATTGTGATTGACAGCTACATTGACTTATTGACTGGTATCGCATAACTGACGCTAAGCTGAATTTTGAAAAATTTTTTTTTTTTTTTAAGTTATTTATTCATTTTCATTTATTTCTGAATTTTTTTACTGAAAGTTTTTTTACTAAAATGAAATAAATGAAAAGCATTTTATAATATTTTCAGGCCTAACACGGGGCTGTCCTCATTTGAAGAAGAGCGGTCTGATCTGCTGATGAGATATGCTCCCTTAGCTGTAGAGGAAGCAGGTAAGTTTCAGGGGAGATTTCGAGGGGTAGCAGTAACTCTTGGCCCCCGGGCTCTGTCCGGTTTCCTCCCAACATAACTCTGGCCGCCATCATATAAGTGAAGTATTCTTGAGTACAGCGTAAAACACCAGTGAAATCAATAAATAGAACTCTTGGTGCTAATCTGCCAGTTTTAGCAAATTAACATAATCCCATCTGATGAAGTCACATGGTGTAAAACTGATTTAAACAGAAACAAACTGAGAATAATCTTGCCAGGTACTGTTTCCAGATTCACCCTGGTGAAACAACTCACTTGATTAAACCGTTTTTATTAAAACCTACCTGTACATGAAATCCATTCAAAAACCCAAGTGCAAAAAGCAATTTAAAAAAATAGAAATGAGCTGTATACTAGACATTTGCCAAGTTATGCATGTTGTGCAGTGTTGTATGACCCTTTGTTCCCATGCACACTGATGCAAACTCAGGATCACTATTTGACCTATAGATTACCTTGACCTGCATGTACAACCCAAAAGCGTCTCTCTTATTTCTGTACTTTATTCAGTTGATCCAAACTTGAATAGTGAATGTTACAACAGTATTTTTTTTCTTGGTGTAAGGGAGAAATATGTGTGCTTGTCATTATTTAATATAAAACTACAAAACACCAGACAATTTCTTGTAGGGTATAGTTATATATATATATATATATATATATGTGTGTGTATATATATATATATATGTGTATATGTATACATGGATGAATATACATATGTGTGGATATACATATAAAGTTAAAAATTCAAAAATGAGTAACAAGAAAGACAAATTAAATCACGTGTAAAACTACTTCCACAGACTAACATTATTTCACATCATGTTACATGAAGTTTACATTTCTACACCAAAATCTGTTTGATCTTCTAAGCAGATTTGCATAATAACCTGCAGAAGCCTTAAGAGACAGGGAGTATTTGTATCTTGAATAGCTCATTTTGTTTAGTCATAGTCTGGAGGATATTTATGGGGCCATGTATTATGGATACACATCACAAATTATTATGTCGGATACCTTGCATGTATCTGACAAATGTGTTTCATGTCCTGCTTTAACCGTATCAGTCTCATAACTGCATCCTTTTCTTTTCTTCTTGCCATTAGTTTGTTTATTTCCTCATTATTTGATCCAAGTTAAATCATTACAAATGTGGAAGTGTTCTTGCCTGGACTTTGTCACTCCGAGCAGTTGCATTTTTTAACGCATCCGTTTAAAATATCAATACTTTGTGTATGAGAACATGAAAAACAGGCCCAGTCTTGCTTGTGGTAAAGGTGTTCACCCCAAAAAATGTGAGGATCTATAAAGAGTTTGATGCTGGGTGTGGTACATTAAAACCATGGTTCTTATGCCCAAGACTTTCATAACAATTTATGCTCGTAATATGATGCCTAAAATCACACCTGTTTTATGTTGGTGATAAAATTAGTTCTTATACTGTTTCAACTCCAAAGTCATTGCCAAGCAATGAACAACTTTGAAACATTCTCCTTTTTACGGTGGCCCAAGTTTAGATCAGATGGTCATTAGTCCAATCCTATACAGTGGAGACTGTAGTCTTCCAATCAAATGCCACCATTAATGTTAATTTGCATACATGAATAAACATGTGCTTGAAATTGTCAGCGTATGTGAAGGATCTAAAGGTTGTTGACATTCCACATGCTGTGTCAGTTGAAATTACAATGGACTCAAGTCCCTTCTGCAAAGTTCTGATGGTGATTGAACAGTGCAGTTATGCAGCTAGTAGCACATTTATTTTGTAAACATCTGATGAGAATTCACAAACTCAAAACCTACCACTACACTTTGAAAACTTTGAAAATGGTACAGCCATCTGCTTGCTATGTCTACCTTTGTACAGTTTGATTGAAAAGCTTATATATATATATATATAATCATACTGTGAAAACGTACATGTATATGTATGTAATATATCTATGTAGATACATAAATATATATATATATATATATATATATATATATATATATATATATATGTATCCTACAATCCGAGATCCTACCATTGCAGTCTCCTTCACATTTCATAATGGCAGTATATAGACAGTACATGTAGATGAGGAGCTTTTGTCCAATCTAGGCTAAAAAATTCTAACTAGGGCTAGCTAGAATGTAAAATCTATGCCTATTGTCATATAATCTTTGGAACATCAACATTGGTCGTAATAAGAACAGGGAAAATCCAAAAGTACAAAATATTTCTAAACTACATTGTTACATTGTTAAATGGCATGTACGAATGTACACAGTTGTAGCATTTATGTTGGTAAAACGGGGAAGCAACCCTTCTTCTGGCTTCCCATGTCGTTTTTACATTGAAACCGTCCTCCACATCTGTACAACCTTTTGAAGGAATGAACAGGAGCCTGTTTGTCACATGTAAAATAAGCATAGTGATCAATGTTCATTTCATCGGTATATGTATTATACAGAGAAATTCAAGCTAATAGCCTAATTACATCATGAACAGGTTCAAAAATGTATAAGTTCAACTGAAGTACACCAATAGTTAATACCTGGGTTAGTGGAACAATGTAGTACTGAATCGTTGAACAATGTGGGTTTGATACACTGTCAAGCAAGATGGGTCTTTACATGTGTTCAGAATATGTATCAGTTGAACAATGTGATCCATGTTTGGTACAGAGTACTTATCTGTTGAACAGTGTGATACATTATTGACACAGTGTTCTTATCTGTTGGACAATGTGATACATGTTCGATACAGAGCACTTATCAGCTGAACAATACTATGTGATTGACAAAGTACTTATCTTTATCTTTATAAAGAACAATGTGATACATGATTGACACAGTGTTCTTATCTGGTGAACAATGTGATACACGATTGACACAGAGTTCTTATCTGTTGAACAATGTGATACATGATTGACACAGAGCACTTATCAGCTGAACAATACTATGTGATTGACAAAGTACTTATCTAATGAACAGTGTGATACATGATTGACACAGAGTTCTTATCTGGTGAACAATGTGATACATGATTTACACAGAGTTCTTATCTGGTGAACAATGTGATACATGATTGACACGGAGTTCTTATCTGATGAACAGTGTGATACATATCAGTACTTATCTGTTGAACAGTGTGACACATTTGAACAGTGTGATACATTTCGAAAACATAATAATTGAAACAGTAGTTTGTTCAGTCAAATGAAGTATGTTTCATGCCCAACAAACCAGAAAATCAGAAGAAGCTAGTGTTGCAACTGAATAACCATGATTATCATGTTTGGACAGTCTCAATTCTATTTCTAGTTTCAGTGTGTTTTTTTTATAAGTCACTAACACTGTTTCATGGCACTTTGTTACATTACTTTCCAGTATCACATGACCATGAACTTGACCCTTTACATTAACTCATCAACCCACGTTTCCACCTTTCCATGAACTTTTCCCTTTCCAGCATCAACCTCCTGTGGACTATACCATTCCAGTATCACCCTCCTATTGACATTTCCTTTCCCAGTATCACTGTCATAGACTTTCCCTTTCCAATATCACCCTCCCATTGACTTTTCCCTTACCAGTATCACCCTCTCATGGATTTTTCCCTTTCCAGTGTTACTTTTCCAAGGAATTTCCCTTACCAGTATCACCCTCCCATGAACTTCTCCCTTTCCAGTATCATTCTCCTGTGGACTTTACTTTTCTGGTATCAACCTCCTGTGGACATTCCCCTTTTCCAGTATCACCCTCCCATTGACCTTCCCTTTCCAGTATCACCCTCCCATTGACTTTCCCTTTCCAGTATCACCCTCCCATTGACCTTCCCTTTCCAGTATCACCCTCCCATTGACCTTCCCTTTCCAGTATCACCCTCCCATTGACCTTCGTTTGCCAGTATCACCCTCCCATTGACTTTCCCTTTCCAGTACAGGTATGCATTTGAATGTTTGTACCATCCTCCTCACAATGATCACATTCTCCCTTTGTTAACTCCTTTTGTCATTTTAGGTTTATATTTGATTTTTCTATGCATCTTTTTTTCATTAAACTTAACTTCAAGAATGACATCAATTAGGAACATTACCATAAACATCAACATGTAAATAACTCAATGCTACATGTAAAGAAACAAAATATTAATGTAAGAATTGATGCATCAGTATATATTACAAGTGAAAAGTCATAAAGTATAAGGTGTCCTAACTGATAATGTGAGATCTTGAAATTTAACATCACATGTTCCTACAAGTCATCTAATGTACATGTAACAGACTAGTAACATGTAACAGACCAGTAAAATGTAACCGACTGGTAACAGACAAGATCAACTATGCAAATGTAACATTACAAATGTTGTCGTCAAACATGGATACACTATAACAGGAAATCAGATCACAGAAAACCTTTTCTGCACTTGTGTTCAACATCAGTCATAGTAATATAAAGATGAAACAAAAATTAAACAATCACCAGTCCCTAAAGCAGCTTTTCCAAATAAACTGTAGTGCATGAGGAATGCCTACCAGGTACACTATAGTGTATGGTAGTGTCTCCAACATGCACTATAGTGCATGATAGTGTCTGTCAGGTACACAAAAGTGCATGATAAATGCCTACTAGATGCACTATAGTGGATGATAGTGTCTGTCAGGTACACTATAGTGCATGATAAATGCCTACTAGATACACTATAGTGCATGATAGTGCCTACCGGATACACTATAGTGGATGTAGTGCCTGCCAGATACACTATAGTGCATAATGAATGCTTACCAGACACACTATAGTCCATGACAGTTTCTACAAGATACACTATAGTGCCTACCAGGTACACTATAGTGCATGATAGTGCCTGCCAGATACACTATAGTGCATGATGAATGCCTACCAGATACACAGTAGTGCCTGATAAATGCCTACCAGTCATGCCAGGTGGCAACAGATGGTGAAGTGTTCTAGCAGTATAGCACAAATAATGACGTAAATGTAATTGCAATGTTGAAGCTTTCGAAAACTTCTTATTCCAAAGTATGTCTTTGTCTCTATATGTACTACCTGTATTCATGTGCCAGGTATATATATGTATATATATATATATATATATATTGTATAAAAGGTTCAAATAAGCATATGAGCTGGTTAGCACGCTAACACAGTGTAATGACCGAGGATACTCTCACCAATTGCTGTGAGTTCAAGTCCAGCTTATGCTGGCTTTCTCTCCGGCCATAAGTGGGAAGGTTCGTTGGCAACCTGCGAATGGTCGGGGGTTTCCTCCAGGACTCATCCCGGTTTCCTTCCACCATAATGCTAGTGGCCATTGTAAAAGTGAAATATTCTTTAGTACGACGTAAAATACCAGTGAAATAAATAAATAATAAGCATATGTTTTCACAGCAGAAACAATCAAAGTGTACATGAACCACTATATAAAACATGTAATATAACAACTGTGTAATCAACAAGAGTGTACAAAAAGCCACACACATCACATTTGGCATGAAGTCAACATTATTAACATTGGAGTCCAATAACAGTCTAAAGTAGTGTAAAAGTATTTTATACTTAAAAAGGTAAACTGTTCATTTGCTAGCAACAGCGATCCACATTCAGTTTGAAGTCATTTTTGCTTTTGTTGTTCCAGGCCTTTCAGAAATTCAGAACAACATAGAGATTGTTGTGTTTATACATATACTACACATTTCGTAGTTTGAATTTCTTGGATCATAAATTCTTCAAGCATTGTAATAAAGTTTTAAATTTGACTTTTTGTCATCATTGTCTGTGTTCAGCTGGACCAAGGCCATATTATAAAGTAACAGTAACATCAAGCTATAACACCTTAAACAGTCTTGACAGTTTCGAGTTTTGTTACAGCAAAACATGTAGTCAATAGTGTTGAGATTTTTTTTTTTTTTTTCGTTTTTGCTTTTATTTTCCTTTTTTTAGTTTGCTTTTCGTTAATTTGTCTTCAGGTAAGTTTTTTTACGACAAAATGCGAGTCTGAGTTTAAATGAGAACAGTTAATAACTAATATCCATGATATTAATAAGTATAACTTTTTTTTCTTTTTTTTTTCACTATTACTATTTCATATTACTCTCAGAATATTGCCACTTATATGTTATTTCTAGGAGAACATAGGTATGTGTATCTTAGATTGACACAAGCCTTTGTCTGTTAGTTTCAAGTTTTCATTGATATCAACTTCTGTATCATGTCAGTGATACTGAGCTCAATATCGTGTCATACTTGATATCATTACAGCTCTGGTAAGCCTTAAACACTGTACCTCGAAAAGGTCTAACACACTGGATTCAAAACCAAATTTTTAATATTTAGAAAAGTCAACAAAGAAAAAAACTATCATTATTTTAACCCACATGTATCGAAGTCAGAATTAGTTTGTGACCTTGTAAATGAAGAAACTCAAAAATAAATTCTCTTTTAAATGGTGGTGTTATTAAATGTACACTAGCCCAGTGTTTAATATCTGATAAGTACAAAAATGATTCTAGAC
This sequence comes from Liolophura sinensis, assembly GCF_032854445.1. Classification (NCBI taxonomy): domain Eukaryota; kingdom Metazoa; phylum Mollusca; class Polyplacophora; order Chitonida; family Chitonidae; genus Liolophura; species Liolophura sinensis. Next base: position 11,276,246 of record NC_088306.1, read on the forward strand.
ATACAGAGAATATTGCTGGGAATACACTTCATTGTCTTTCCACACAGACATATTTCCTATTGGGAGTATGGTAACTAGAAAGATGTCAACTTGTTACAACAAACAATTCTATGAACAAGGCAGTAAAATACAGTCAAATCGTCAAACATGTATCTCTCACGGGCATTATTAAAAATCAAAATACAAGGTCCTAATATTACAATAGTGGCCTGGCAATTGTTGGGTACTTTTGTTGGTACATTCAGATTTCAACTGTGCATTGTACAAATACCTGATATGATTGGGAACTATAAGTGATGAAGTACATACAATGTTCTTTTGGCAAGTAGGGAAAAATAAAGACAGACAGGGGATTACAGAAATACAAGGAAGGAACATATTGATTTGGAAACATCGGCTGATAAAATGTTTTTGAATGAGAGAAGTGTAGTCATTTCATTTTCGTCTTATCTTTTAACTGTACATCAGTAATCGACTGATATGATCTAGTTATTGGTGTCATCAGAAATTAGGGATCTTTTCTCTGTATGGGTGAGAAACTACTGAAGTGGATAGAGAGACAGTTGTTGTGGATGTAGGTAGACTATTGTGGATATAGAAACTGGATAAACTGTTATTTTTGGTAAATAACTATTGTCGTGGTCACATGGTGGGAAACTCATTATTATGCATGGAAACCTATATGTATGTAGTAGGATGTAAGAGCAGTCAGGACAGCATTGGGGGGATTTTCACTGTCCAAGATAAACCTGCCCTTAGGCTTTAATGCTCAGATTTTGGCACAGTTACGAAAAGTGGTGTAGACAAGTTAAGTAACGCACTAATTTTGATTACAGGAATGTTGCATTTGGTCATCATTTTACAATGTAGTAAGCCCTTTGAAAGCAGCGTCACTACATGAAGTCTTACATGGACCCAGTGAATTACACCCGGATATCCTTATTTATATCAAGCATGAAGAAAGCTACAGCCTTGTTATACTGGCGACAAAAGCTGTGATTAACACCAAAGATGTCAGTCATTCTAGCGAGGACAGAAGCCAACAAAGAGTTGCAGTGAGCAGCTGTACATGTATTTGGGACAGTTTTGTTAAATCTACTGTATTTACCCTAATTATTCTTCTGAAAAAGATACAAAAAAAAAAAAATTTTTAGAGGCAAATAAAATATGGGGTTTTTAAATATCAAAATTGTTTCTGAAATTTACATTTTTTAAATAGGGTAAATATCGTTCTATTATCTGAACAAACCCTGAACCATCTCACTATCAAGAACTCTCCAAATCAGATGAATAAGGAAAAAAAACTTGCTTAATTTTTAGGTCAAATACTGTACTTTGCTATTAAAGAGGCAGGTGTGTTGTTAAATGGTGAGGCATTGTGGTCAGATGCGCAATGAAAGCAACACTCACTATGTTGGCAACTACCATCATTCTCTGCGTGTTGGCAATGTGTCGAGAAGAATTCGTTTTCTATTGCAGGTGAAATTGTTTTTTCGGGCGTGTGTTTTGATAGCAGAGCCTATTTTGATGTAAAATCTAACATGATCAGAACTACCGGATGTTGCATAGCTGGAAAGTGATCCACTGGGAACAAGGTAGAACAGGGGGAATGGGTAATTCAAATGAGGACTTCATTGGGGTGGGCGGGGGGCGGGGGTTGGTTAGGAGGGAGCTAGGATTGTTGGATCATGTTGGTTTGGTGTGGTGGGGATCTACGGTATGATGAACAGGCAATGACAGTAGAGGGCCTCTGTGGCTCGGTTGTGTTAGCATACTGGTGCAGCGTAATGACCCAGGAGCCTCTCACCAATACCGTTGCTGTGAGTTCAAGTGGGAAGGTCTTCCAGCAACTTGCGGATTGTCGTGGGTATCCCCTGGGCTCTGCCCGGTTTCCTCCCACCGTAATGCTGGCTGCTGTCGTATAAGTGAAATAATCTTGAGTACGGCGTAAAACACCAATCAAATAAATAAATAAATTTTATCATATTATCACCCGTTCAGGACTGGTGAATGCTGTATTTCACGAAGCCAGTGTGAAAACAAAGGTTATTGCAACTTCAGTGCTCACAACTGCAGTCATGAATTTTCCCTCACATTACCTACTTGAGCAAAGATGATTTTGATGAAAAAAAAATCATTTGCAGGGTCATATCTAGAAAAACATTAAAGGCTCTGATCCCAAGCTTTAAATGTGACATTGTGACTGTTCATGAAGACTTTTTCAAAATGCCACTCAAAATGACGGTCTCTAAGAGCTTTTAAATCTGTGAATGAAAGAAATTTGTATGAAAATTTAACTTTTTATTGGCAAACCATTATGTTTTTGTTTAATGTACTTGTTAGTTTCAATACAGCTTCTTTAGTTTGAGCTGCCAACAGTTAGGGAGCAGCAACTGACACAACTGACCTGACTCTAGATATGGCCCTGATTTGTAGAAAAAAACACCCCAAAGAGTTTTTACTCCTGCCTCTATCATTATAGCTCTGTGCTAAACCTTTATTGTAAATGTATATAGGGTGAATAAATCGATATCAGAATCATATGAAATCAAAGGTATATTGATAATAATATGTACTAATATGTATATTCCAGTGTGGAACATTTCAACTAGTGTTAAAGGTCTACAGTTATTGTTTAATATTGTGTATAGTATTTGGGAAAGATTGTCCAATGTTAGGCCAAAGAAATGTGTATTCTTAAAAGACAGTGAAAAGATTTAATAAGACTTTATCTGGTTACAATCAGCATCACTTTGAGCCAAGCGAAGAAGTAGCTTTTGGTAAATAAAGTTTTGGTGAGTTAAGGTCAGTCAACATGTACTGTATTCGATAAAATCTAAGTTAAAACATAACGCAGAATATTTCAGTTTTGTTGTACTCAGGACAAGTACATTGTACCTTTACAATTTGGTAAGAAAATGTCGCTTATTAAGCCCACAAGTAAAATGTTAAAACTTACCCGATTCAAAGTCCAACCCACCCCCACCCACCCCACCCACCCCCGAGAAAAAAAGACACAAAATGTTATTGATAATTTTTGACATTCATATGGAACCTTGAATGTTTCCTAAGGTTGTCTTGACGATTGAGTGTAATATTTATATTTCATGTAGATCACATCAGGTTGTGTGGCTCAGACTACATATTTACATGAATGAATGGACATCTACAGTTGTCACTTTTTGGGAATCAGTAACGTACAAACTCTGAAATTTACAATCAGTGAAGATAATCATACAAAACAGTTGGGTGAAACTGTACAGTGACAGGAGAGGAGTCAAAACTCTATCCAAATAGAAACAAGATAATCTCTAGTGGTCATACATGTACATGTGTATTATCCAAAACAGCCAACTTTCAACGAAAGTTGTCTCCCTTTGGCAGGATTAAAGTAGCCTCCCTTTAATTGCTTTGAATCACAATTCCCCTTTTATGCAACATATGGTAATAGTGATTTAAAAAAAGTAAGAAACAATAATCAAAACTTTCTAATACAAAGTTGTATACCAACTGGCTGCCCCCCTCCCCCCCCCCCCCCATAACAGATTTGACCGTGGGGTTGTCTTTGATGCTGCTTCAACTCTGCATTCTCTAACACTCTCCCTTTAATAACATGCACAGGAGGTGGTTGTAATCCGTAGCCAGGTCAGGGCCTGTCTACATGATCTCCGCCCTCAAACCTTCTTATGCGAGACATCTTGTGGATGACAGCAAGTCTGGTGGGCATTCCGCAAGGTGACTACATTCTGAACGTCCGTCTGGCTGTCCGTCCATCTGTCACTGTGTCTGTTTCAGAGAAGCCATGGCGAGCGCAGTATGAACAGAGCAAGGACCAGTGTGTTCATGGACCAACGTGTCGCAACCGAGCCGGATGCACAGGTACTGTTGTCTAAGAGTTCATCTGTAAAGATAGAAAAAAAAAAAAAAACAGACCAAATCAATTTTTCTTTCCTAAAACCTTCATCTAAAATGGGTTAAAATTTGATCTTATAGATTCTACGGTCGTAGGAAGCCAGACTGGTCACAGAGTCAGTGCTGTTCTCAGAAACAATGTTGTTGATGTCTGATTTATAGCCTGATTTATGGTCTGATATAATGAATTGCTCCTAACTTCATGTAGATATGAAGAAATGTGCCCCATGTGCCAGTAAAAATGGAAACTACTCTAATTCCTCAATCTTTTAGCATGTAAAAGAGCAATTTTTGAGACAGGACTGTATTGATTGGATTGGCCAATCTCAAGGCTGCACAAAAAGCATATAGTTTTATCAGTCTACATAGAATAATGAATTCAGCGTATACTTAAATAAACACCTTGTAAATATGTGAAGAGGTTGAAGAATTATGTACAGTATGCACAGTTATGGCCCATGATCACATTGGGCTATATCACATTGGGCTGTATCACAGTGGGCTATATCACAATGGATATATCACAGTGGACTATATTACAGTGGACTATATCACATTGGGCTGTATCACATTGGGCTGTATCACATTGGGCTGTATCACAGTGGGCTATATCACAATGGATATATCACAGTGGACTATATTACAGTGGACTATATCACATTGGGCTGTATCACATTGGGCTGTATCACATTGGGCTGCATCACATTGGGCTGCATCACAGTGGGCTATATCACAATGGATATATCACAGTGGACTATATTACAGTGGACTATATCTCATTGGGCTGTATCACATTGGGCTGTATTACAGTGGGCTATATCTCATTGGGCTGTATCACACTGGGCTGTATTACAATGGACTATATCACAGTGGGCTATATTACAGTGGACTATATCACATTGGGGTGTATCACATTGGGCTGCATCACAGTGGGCTATATCACAATGGATATATCACAGTGGACTATATCACAGTGGGCAATATCTCATTGGGCTGTATCACATTGGGCTGTATTACAGTGGGCTATATCTCATTGGGCTGTATCACACTGGGCTGTATTACAATGGACTATATCACAGTGGGCTATATCTCCTTGGTCTGTATCACAGTGGGTTCTATCACATTGGGGTATTCCCTAAATTCTATATATTACAGTAGGTATTATGTAATATTTTCAAGACTAAAGTGTATTCTATTCAGATATGGACTCATAGAAAAAACTTGGTAGAAAGTATGAATAAGTCTCCAGATCAGTGAAGATTGCTTTAATATGCACTATGCACTTGGTCAGTTTTGTGGTTAATGATTTAGGGTATCCAGAATTCTGAAATAAACATAAAGAGGTCAGATTAGAAAAAAAATTAAGATTTACTAATTGACTGCACAGGTAAACTTTTTTTTAATGCACTGGCTGAAAGATGGATACCTATGTGAATCTATGCACCTTTAATTTTGAGAGATTGATAATATTCTTCTTCACTAAAATCCAGTGTAACATTTGTTACAACGTTGCCATTTTCAAACCATTGGTAGATTTGTTACATTTAAAATCTGTTCTTGCATTCGTTACAGTTGGCACCCGGTGTTACAGAATACATTTGCTGTGTGGTGGAATCGTCACTTTGATGTCTGTCCTAGAGAACACCATGAACAGAAATGCTGCCAGACTTCAACTTCAGTAAGTCTCTGTGTTTGCTTAAAATTTGTTTTCTTGGATTTATCAATTTTCACGGGGATGACAATTTTTTGTTAGGCTAGCATGTGCCGTTATGTGGAGGCTTTTGGCTATGAGCTTATTAGCAGCTTTGGGCTCATATTTATCAAAGTATTTGTACTCATCAGTGACTTTATTATGCTTAAGGAAGTTACATTAAAACCTTCAAGTCTTTATGTATAGAAAGGCACACCCAGTCTTTCTTACGACAATACGACATTAAACTGTGTGCATGTGTGCCATGTGTTTAAATCCGACTGGTGGCTTTGTGAAGTTTTGAAGAGTTTTTACTGCGACATATCTAATATCATTTGTGTTTCCATGATTTTGCTAAGATATAGCCAAAGTGGAGTAAAACCATCGTCATTTCTTTCATACATTTTTGCCATTGGTCCCTGTTAATCTAACTTGAAGTTAATCTAACTGAATTCTGTCAGTATTTTTTTGTATTTTAACAGACAACCAAAACTTAGAATATCTTTATGTTGGATGATAAAACATTATATGCAAATAAATTTTGTGAGACAGGCATATGATGTGTTTTGTTTTTTTTTCATTTTTTCACAGCAAATCTGAAATGAACATTCGTGTTGTGCGAGCAGAGTTGAACAATGGCGAGCGTGTGGTGGGAATTCGATATCCTGAAATCCTTATCCCTGAAGTGGAAAAAGCTCTAAAAGAAGATCTCCTCCTTCAGCGCATACATCACATTCAAACGGTATAGCGCATTTCTTTTGTTTGCTGGTAAATCAGTAAGACAAACACTAAAAGGTCTGCACAGATTGTGAAGGTTCGTAGCTGACATGATATCATATATGACATGTTGCACATCATTAAAAAGCTCAGATTGGAAAGTCATGAAAAGTCAAAAAAAAATTTCTTTTTTTTTTTTGACGTCATGGAATCTGGGTGTGAAATATCAAAACCAATATCACTGTTATCAGTTAAGAATATTTGGTTATTTCACCTTTATATAAATAATCAAAATAATAATAAAATTCTTCTGCCAGACTTGTGATTGTACACATTGTTGTCTTGTTCCGTTGGCAGACACTCTCACCTGGGATGTCCACAAATGTGGACCTCACAACACAGACTGCCCAGAAGCGTTCTCAAGCCAGGATTGAGGAAGCTTCACCAGTCGTCCCAAAGTGCCTTGCAAAGGCTCTTAACCCTCCTGTCACCATCAAAACATTCTTTAAAGCTGCAGTGGGGAAACCAAAATCCACAGAACCTGACGACAGCAACGCGTCCTGTGTTGGAAGGAACATTATGTCCTCAGATGAAAACAGGTGTAAGAAAGATTCAAGAAGAAGTACGAGACGATCATCAAAAGATTGTACGGATCCGAAGAATAAAGTCCAAGAAAAAGAAAGTGGCTCCAAGAAGAGAAGTTTGGAAGATGCAGAGGACAGTGGTGATAACTACTGCACTATTATAAGTTCTCAGCCAAGCAGTAAAAAAAGAACAAAACAAGGGTCAATTTTTGCTGCATTTGCGAAAAAAACTGATCCAGGAAAATTTCCTGTTATAAAGAAACCCTTGCAGTGTCCTATATGCAATCTGACATTTGACCCTCAGGTATCAAACACAGAGCTTAATTCCCACATCGATAACTGTCTGATCGAGTGACAGCAAAGGTGTAGTGAAAACTGCTGTGTGAAAACAATTTGAACCAGTGACCCTGGTTGTGAAGAAACTAGTGCCTTGCACAATGTGCGGCCAGATCTTGAACCCGCAAGTGTCAGATATGTTTTTATTTTGATATCAGCTAGTTCTGTGTGATGGTATGACATTTAAATTATAGCCAAACTGAGCTAGAATTCTCACTTCCGTATTCACGATCTCCATCCTCATCAAAACACAAAATTCCAGTCATGGTCTTGAGATTGAAAAGGTAATTGAAATCCTTTTGTATATCTTGTTAGCCTACATGAGTTGATGTTGATTTGTATATGCACATTTCTCTCAGAATTTTCTAACCAGCCTGCAGGTTCAGTTTTAATGGTCTGATCTAAACAACGAATATCATACTTGCTTGTTTTGTGTCTAGAACCTACCAGTCTATAAAACTGGTGGTTTCAGTTTTAACTAATTTAAGATTAAATAATTCTCAATTTCTGAAGCAAACCATTTTACAAAACTGGTTTTATGATTTTTATTGATGTGATTTACCCAATGAAAACTACCCATGCCATTTTATGAAAACTGGCCAGATACAGATCTTTGTATAAATATATAGTTCAAGTTGATCGTCAAATTGTCTTATATTGTATTTACTACATATACTTTGTTTCCGCTCTGTTACACCTTCATGAATCAAGTGATATAGGTACAATGCTCTACTCAACAGAGATGTCATACCTTGGCTACACGCGGCTGGAGAAGGTGGCTCTGTAACATATTTCAAATTTTAGTTGCAATGATATGCATTATCTGGATACATTTATGTAGATCATTGATTTACTTATGTACATGTATTTCATCGATGATGCACACTGTATTCAAGAAGATTTCACTTATACGACTATTTCACTTTTACGACTATTTCACTTATACGACTATTTCACTTATTTCACTTCTACAACCTATGGTCAGGTTGAAACATGGAGGACATATCTTCTCAGGGTGTCATGGTGTTAAGACAAGAGGCAGATCTCGTCACCAAGAAGCATATTGAAATGTGCCCTTTTTGGAATCTTAATTATGTTCACGATTTTTGCTTTCTCTGTCTTTTACTATATATATAGGCGTCATGTCCGACATCGGTATACCATTCGTAGTCCGTAAAGGGCGTTCCAAGTCGATAATCACAAGATCCATTTCCAAAATAACGTTTAACACTAGCTCCCAAAGACAAAGGTATGTAAGAAATTATACAAATAGGAAATAAAGCCGGTAACACACAAGAGAGAAGCGGGCATCCGTTTTCAATGATGCCGGGCAGACAGTTGATATTCCAGGCATGAATTCCATATCAAAGTTCAAATTCGTAGTCCATGAATGAGTTCCAGGTCAAATAACAATTAAACATGGTATCTCAGCCGCGCTTTTATTGCAACTGTTCATAAAGGCATCATGCAGATATAATGAGCATGGCTGCCTTACGGCCCCTGGCCCCAGGTTAAGCGGTATTAGATACAGTTCGAAAATGATGAGCGTTACAGACCTTGAGCGAACAGATTGTGATTCAAAAGTAACGGACGACTACTTGAGGGTGTTGTAGTATCAGGAATGATGACATTTCCATGTGTGCAGATTTATAGGTTAAGAGCGGCAGTATTCACTTTGTGAAATAGTCCTACAGTGACAAATCGGATATTGAGGTGTCGCATGAGGTGTACAAACACTGCACGTTCTGCACGGATCCCAAGCTGCACTCAAGCAAGTGTGACTGAAGCCAGTCTGTTGTTCAATATTGTAGGGTGTGCTGAAGTGGATTTTCTACCGTGATCAGTTTATATTATGTCTAAACCACCAAGGCAGAAAAAGAGGAAGGAAATCTCTTCTCAGAGTAGTTTTGATAAACCGATAAACTCCAACAGCTGCAATGGAACTACCTCTGGCAGCTCACAAACCTGTGCCATTCATAGAGGAGCAGCTCACTATGATCATGAGTAAGCTGGAGCATATTGTAACAGGTGAGAAACTGTTAGAACATCTGAATAACACTGAAACTAAAATTGTGACACAGTTGACTACACTCATTGAACAGCAAGAGTCTAGAATATTTAATCTTGAGAAAGAAAATGACCTGATAAAGGAAGATGTGAAGGAAATTTCTTATGAACTTGAGAAAAGTCAGAACGAGATCGAGAGGCTGATCATTAGACTAAATGCTGTCGATTCTAACTTCAGTGACCTGGAGCAGCATGGACGGCTTGGAGAGCAGTCGAGTGTTCGGGGTTGAAGAGGGCAGCCAGACAGGGTCTACTGATGACTGTGTTGATAAAATCATAGACATATTAAACAAGCTACAAATTAATGTAAAGTATTGTGATATCAGCATTGCGCACAGACTTGGCCTTACTACTTCATTAACTCCATCTAACTCAGGAGGTGTTATTGTCAAGTTTGTGTCGAGAAAAACTAAAAACTAGTGTATATGCAAACGAAGAGCTTTCAAAGGAACTTCTATTGTGATAAAGGAAGACCTGACTCAACGTAACCAGTTATTACTGAGGGTCTGTGTAAACAACCGTAATATAAGATCGGCATCGTCACGAAATGGAAAACTCTATGGCAAGACCCTGAACGATCAAGTCAAACAAGTCCATGTTTAGTCTGATCTGCATGATTTCGCGAGTGGTATACCCCGTTCTGCGAAACCCCATGACTCTGCGAAACCCCATGGCTCTGCGAAACCCCATGGCTCTGCTACACCTCGCTTCAATAATACGCCTACATAACTGCGACGATATAGTCAATAGGAAGTGTGATATGCTATCCAGTAGTTGCATACAGTACCACCCACACCTCTCTGAATTAACCACTATCTCGTCAATTCTATGCGTTTAGTCTTCTCTCATGTTTACAAAATAACCAGTCAAGGAGGTGACAGTGAGTGGACACTAACTGAACTGATTATTATAGCCGAAGACATTTAGACACTGACCAAAGCCTTGGTCAATGTACACTTCTATTCCATTATGCGGCTAAATGAAATATATCTCACTCTTACTTACACTGTTCTACCTAAATGAAATATCTGAATCTTGTCAATTAGCAACCGAACTGTTCTACCTAAACGAAATATGTACTACTCTACCTAAATGAAATACCTGAATCCTGTCATTTATCAGTTTGAACTGTTCCGCCTAAATGTAATAAGTACTACTCTACCTAAATAGAATAAGTACTATTTTAATTCAAGGAAATATCTGAATTGTCATTTACCATCTTATCCAACCTAAATGAAATAAGTACTATTTACAGCACCCCTCAACATTATTCACTTCTTCCCTACAGCCGAAGTAGTGTAACATAAACTGTATGTATGTATCATGCGTCGATGTAAACTCGATAGATTGCACAAACGTTTTTCGCTTGCTAGCTTTTTTCTTTATTTTTTAGTTTATTTATTTATTCATTTTTTGTGAGTATCTTCTTGTCTTTCGTGTGCGCATGGTATAAATAGGCCTTGACCTGTATGGATATATGTGCATATTTACATGTGTATACATTTGCCCTAAACTGTGTGACAGGACTAAGTTTAATCATGTAACTTTCACTGATCGTGTAGACGACTTTTCAGTGCAACATAATCAGTTGTGACAATAATTGTCACATAAGATGCATTATTGTATTTTGTTTTTTAACCATGGTGATCGACTATTTGTCAATCTGTTCATGTTATCTGTGCTTATATTAGATAATTGCTGTGTAGAATATGAAATTACAAACCGATCAAATGAGCAGCGCAAGTGAAGATATTCCATTCCCTAGTCTAGTATCAGCACTTCCATTCCATGATGATAACACACTACATAAAGATCCGAGGAATATTCTTTTAACAGAGAAAAATTAGAAAATAATAGTTTCAAAGCCGTAGAACTATTTGATATTGTTAAGAATTATACTCCTTTGGATGATAACGAATATGAAATATCTTACTAGAATGACATTAGTTCTCACCAATCCAGTTATTTCACATCCAGTGCTTTCAACACTGAAACACTTCTACAAAACTCTAATGAGCATCTCTCCTTCTTTTACATGAACGCCAGAAGCATTAAAAAGCATTTCACGGTGATCAGCATTTCTTACACAACCTAAACTATTCATTTTAAGTCCTAGGTTTTTCTGAATGTTGGCTTACCCCATCTACATTAACTCTTTACGAATTGCCCGGCTATAAATGCTTTTCTTCGATGCGCTCAGAAATGAGGGGCGGTGGATTAGCTTTATATATTAAGAACACCCTAGAGTCTTGCACGGTAAGGGAAGACCTAAGTTTTTTAATAGATGATGGCAGCTGTGAGACTCTTTTCGTGGAAATTGAACTTTCTGGCAAGGTCTACCTCATTGGAATCGTGTATCACCCTCCTGGTAAGGATATAGCTGAATTTAATGCCCATCTATTATCAACCGTACAAATCTGCCAAAGAGAAAAGAAAAAATGCGTAATCATGGGCGACTGTAACATTAATCTTCTTAAAACTGATCACCATCAACAGTCAAAAATGGCCTAGAAATCATGACCTCACACTTTTTCTTTCCTCAAATAACCAAGCCGACAAGGGTCCAAATCCCACTCTGCCACTTTAATCGACAATATTTTTACTAGTTTTCACACTGATCACTTTCTTTCTGGCATTCTCCTAACTGGCATCACAGATCAATTTCGCATATTCCATATTCTAAAAGTCAAATATAAACAAAAATCACACGTATATGAAACAAGCTTTCGCAAATTCTCCATTGCTAACTAAGACACATTTTCCCGGCGAATTCAAAATGTAAACTGGGATATTGTTTATCAAGAAACTACTGATGTAAACATAACAATGGGTATATTCTTTGAAAAGTTTAGTTCACTGTATAATGAATATTTCCCATTAACTACGATCAGCGTAAATAAACAAAAAATAATCAAACGGTGGGTAACGAAACAGCATCCTGGTATCGATCAGTGAGAAAAATAGACTCTACCGTCAACAGCTAATAAATAAAACTGATCGAATGCGAAAACAATATAGAATGTAGAGAAATCGGCTAAATTCCACTCTTCGCGTGGCAAGAAAAAAATATTTTGAAAATAAGTTTAACAAGTATAACACTGACATCAAGAACACGTGGAAAGCATTAAACGAATTGATGAACAAGAAAAACAAGGATCACTTACCCTCGTGTTTTAAAACTGATGGACGCAAGTCAAGAGATAAAACTGAAATAGCTAAGGGTTTCAACGAATATTTTAGCTCTTTGACCTCAAATCTTAAGTCTAATATACCTTCAGTGGAGGAAATCTTTTCAGATTGTCTTGGAAATCCTGATGACAGTAATTTTTTCCTTTCCATACATTTCACCCAAAGACATCTTTAATGCCCTAACATCCTTGGAATCTAATGTTGCTACTGGGCTAGATGGTATCCATATGTCTATTGTGAAACTTGTTTTTGACTATATATCGGTTCCTCTACCGATATTAATTAGTAATCTGTCGTTCTCATCAGGCATCGTCCCCGATATTCTAAGCAAAAGTGTTCCCGGTTTACAAAGCTGGTAGATAATGACCTATTAGAAAACTATAGACCAATATCTATTCTTCCATGTCTAAGCAAAATATTAGAAAAACTTGTTACCAATTTTATCACTGATTATCGCTAATCATATAATATAATTGATATTAACCATTAAGGTTTCAGAAGGAACCATTCCACTCAGTACGCCGCCTGCTCATTACATGACAAACTCATAACCGCTAGGGAGAACAAACATTATACTGTGGCTACCTTCCTTGACTTATCAAAGGCTTTTGACACTGTCAATCATAACATTCTTCTTTTAAAAGTAGATATCTATGGCTTCCGGGACCTGTCAAAGGACTGACTGGGTAGCTACCTGTCAAACCGTACACAATGTACAACCTTCAGCAATGCATTGTCTGAATCCACAGACGTTACATGTGGTGTGCCTCAGGGATCGATTCTGGGACCAATCCTATTCCTATTATATATAAATTACATATCGAAAGTAACAGACGTCTTAAATATCATACTCTTTGCAGACGATACTAGCACAACTTATTCCTGTAAAAATGTCGATGTTCCCTTGACTGTTTCTGGGACAGAGGTTAAACGAGTCAGGGAGTTCAAATTTCTTAGTTTTATGTTTAACGAAAAGCTAAATTGGACGTCACACATAGATTGTATTCGTAAAAAGGTCTGGAGGAATCTAGGTACATAAACAACATTAAGGACTCTGTGAATAAAAAAAAACACTTTTTATTCTTTATCATTTTTTGATCTACCCTTATTTTTCATACGGGAATATTTTGTGGGCAAACACGTATAAGTCTCACAACCTCTGCAAATACTGCAAAAACGCGCTATTCGAATTGTGACTATGTCCAGGCCCCTAGAACACACAAAGCCACTTTTTGTACTCTTGAAATTCTGCCTTTATCTGAATTAAACATTTTTTCCACTAATATGATAATGCATGAATTTTTTTATCACCTAGCTTCAATAATTACATTATTAAAAACATTGACGTACGTCACTATGGCACATCACGTCGGTCATTAGATCTGTATCGAACCCCCTTTAAAAGTAATCTGTCCTATCGATCACTTAAAGTAGCTGGCCCTCAAGAATGGAACAAACTCCCTTCATACTTACGCAATATCCAGTCAATTTCCTTATTCAAATCTAAACTGAAATCTTATATGCTGGCGCTTATTCTCCGTTTAGTCTAACACACAATAATATACCTGATAGTCGTTACTATAAGCACCTGTATATATTATTTATTTACTTTTTTCACAGGAACAGATAATCATGATGTTTATAATCACCATAGTTCACCTGCCTGTGTTATATACAAACTGTATGTTAATGGGATGGAGCAAGCTCCATGGAGCTTTATTCCCGCCAGTATGTTTCTGTATGTTTATATGAATCTTATGTTAAGTATATTATATTGGTGAATAAACAAATAAACAAACACAAAGAAAAACAAAAAACAAACAAGCAGTCAAAAGTTTGCTGCGTGTTCCACCCTTCGGCTGTCCCAGTTTACTCTACCCCTGAACTGATTTGTGTTTATCAACCGAGGGGACACCCATATGTATACGTTGCTAGAAGCATTATCACTCGGGGGAATCCTAATGAATCTGTTCATTAGAGCATCTCTTCCCCCCACAGAAATAGCAGTTTGCTTGTTTCCGGTTCAAAGGGCCGTAAATATCCGCAAGTATTCAGCACATACAGTTGAAAGTTTCGCCGTCTTCGTCCGGTAATGAGGAATGGTACATTCCAAGCACTGCTGATATTGACGCGGCAAGCCAGGAGGAGGTGGGAGAAAATGGAGAGGGCGAATATCGATGAACTGGTTTTGAGGATGGTGTTTAGGTTAAAGACACCACGTTGTTAATAATTAATTTGACCTATGGAAATCTCGTAAATCAAAACCAATCCGTTTTTTTATGAAAGTGACCGCGATCACACGTATGGGAATGTATTAAATACTGTTCCCTTATGCCTATACAGCAGACAAGCTGTCAGTTCTGCTGGTTTATGGTAGAACCGGATGGGAAAAAAACCAAGTTTTACGTGAGCTCTCCCAAAGAGCTTTCCTAACAGGTCCTGTTGCGTGCGTTACCTAACAAGCTGTCCTGCGATGGTTTCCTAACAATCTGTCCTGCGGTGGTTTCCGAACAAGCTGTGCTGCGATGGTTTCCCAACGCGGTCGGTTTTTCCTCAACATGTTTTGTTACGTTCGTTATCAAACAAGTTCAGTTGCTGTGGTTTTCCAAGACAGACACATACCACCTGCCGTGGGTTCCAAGCCGCCCAGTGTGGTTTTCCCAACAGACAAATACAGCTGCCGTGAATTTCCAGCCGGCCCAGTGTCTGTGGTTCTCTTAACAGACACATACAGCTGTTGTGGGTTCCCAGCCAGTCCAGTATCTGTGGTTTTCCCCAACAGACAAATTTCAGTTGCCGTGCGATCCCAGCCGGCCCAGTGTCTGTGGTTTTCCCAACAGGCACATGCAGTTGCCGTGGGTTCCCAGCCGGACCAATATCTGTGATTTCCCAGCAGGCCACAGTTATTAAATCCTGTATGTATACATGTATATGCAAAAAGTAAAAACTAAACTATAAACTTTCAGTACTCGGCGCAGATGTATGTTCTCCAGGAAAACCGACACGATTTTATCTATGTCATGATGCACTGGGGTGTGAACAAGATGCTATACCATTTAACATTTTTGTGAACAATTAGAATAAAACCCTGACTGAGAGAAACAGGCGAGAGGCCGTATTTCACCGGTTAGATGTGACCGGTCACCAACTATCACACAGTTGCCACTGATCTGGGTTTACTCTCCATGTTATAGTCTTTCATATGGAGGGCATTCAGGTGAGCTTTCATTGTCGTCTCTCGTATGAGTCAGCACACATCAAGGCGTATCTATTAAAGACCTTCGTTATAACCAGAATTAAAGTGATATTATGGGCGAAGACAAGCGTAGTAATCTCCCATATCTTAATGTATAGCCAAGACTTGGCACCATGTTTCTTTTTCGGCTAATTAAGATTGCTCAATGATTAGAAACGCATTAGGTAGTTGATACACCAGCCAACAGAGGTACGGTAGAGGAAAGAGATATTTTGGGACACTCAGGTCGTGCAGTTCATGCCGTAACGTTTAAGCCAGAGAATGCGACTTTACAGATGCCAGACCTCGTTTTAACACTGAATAAGCTAAAAGAAATGTGCTGCCAAAACACGGTCAAAAGTGTGAGGTGAAAATGAGATAGAGGAGAATATCACTACTTATGGTTCGAATAAGAAATTTGAATAAGATATCTGCTCCTTGCGTCTTTCGCCATATACGTGTAGCATAGAGGTTAAATTATATCTATAAAAGTTCATACTTACGTACAGTTCATTACAAAAATAAAAGGCGTACCAGCCACCTAGTGGGAGAAACCAGGTGGAGTGCAATTTACTGAATTTCCGTTTAAAAAAAAACATACTAAGGCCAAAGGTAGGGTTTTTACACAACTTTGTACAATTTTGTAGACTGGGTCATTACCAACAAAAAGTTTTGTGAAAGTTCTCTGCCTGCAGGTATGTACAATGCATCTTCTGTGAGTGAAAACAATATTTTGTAACCAAAAGCTTACATTTATCATCCCGATTCATGGAAATGGAGACATTTTGACAGCGCACCACAGTGCTAATTTGTACAGCGTTCTGGACTGTCCACTGACGTCATGCTTCTTGTGAATTGTATTAATTAGATATGCAGTTGCCGAAATGCCTTAATGAATTACCTTATCATTTTCAGAATTTTGTTTGAGGAAGGTATACACGTTTATGTATAGGCTTTAAGGATATATACTCATTACAGACACTTGTAAGTGATTGGCCTACTAACTTCTCTATGTATGACACTTGGTAAAATGTATTTTGCAACTTGCTAGCTGGAAGAAAAGAAAATAGAGCTGTACTGTTATGAAGCACGTTATGACCAACAATGCGAACGGTTTGAAATGGCATCTGGTATATCCCGCAGGTCTGTGAGAAAATCTCCACCCTTCTACCCCTTCCACCCTCCTCCCTCTCTTCACCAACAGAATTGGCATTCTCACCCAGAGCGATAGAACTCCATTGCGACGTTTCATCAACACAATGAGAGACAGAAGTAGAGCGAGGTCGGGAACTCCCGAAGTGCTTTATTACTGCCCGCCAAAACAATCAACTTTTCCTCTTATCTCTGGTTTTTTTCAAGTACTGACGTAAAAACCGAAATAGCGCTCACCTGTGACGAACAAAAAGGAATGCATGACGTCATCTAAGGAAATGTTGTACACCGCCGCCTTGAGGCGCCACTGAGTTATTTACGGCCGATGCGGCCTAAACTTAGCAGCACCGATCCTTACCCTCTCTATTCTTGACAGAGACTATAGTACACACTGCTTCCCCTCGTATTCTGCTGGGTTTCTTCCCGAAATAGACGACAAAACTGGCTCACTGGATCAGGCTATGCGTCTACGTGTTAATTAGGCTAAGACAGACCAACTCGCCCAAGGATGAAACTTTAAATGTCAATAACCATGACTCCTGAGTACATACTTTTGTCATCATGTCCCAAAGCTAACCTTCTCAAGGATCATTTGGCTTTTTGTGGAAAAGTATTTGTTTTATTTATTTATTATTTTTTTTTCTTTGGTGTTTTTGGATGGAGGAGTCACATTTCACGTTTCCTCCGAAACTGTGTTGTTTTCATTGCAATGAGATAATGCCTAGTTGCATCATGCGTGAACCTACATTTTTTTCATTGTTCCCCAAACTAAGGAAATCTAATCCTTCGTTTCTCTCAGCCGACAGTTTTTAACGATGTTCTAGATATGGTTAATTGTTTGTAAACTCAGTTATCATGTAGATAAATCTCTAATGACAGGAGAACTTTCAGTTTTCTCAGTTGGAGACTATAAGTCTCACGGCAAAGAAAAAATTGATTTGAGGTTAAGTTCTCCTTTGTGTTAGAAGTTTCAGGCTCCGCGGATGTCTGTTGTAAACCTCTGACTGGGCCGATGTCATCGTACAAGTTTAATTGCTCTTAACAAATCACTGGGATGATTATACATCCAGAAGTACCGTAACTATCCTAAATGTATAACTGCTAATGTGACAGGAGAGGTCTTGAAGCACCTGTTTATTCTAAACAATGGACTGCACTGATGTCACGTAAGACCGGTTAATAAATTAACATCACTGCATTTTTTAACCTAATTCTTCTTAAGCGATGGTGCTACGGGGGCATGTAAATTGCTACTATTTATGCATCTACATGAACAGTTAGAATAAAACCTTGACTGAGGTAACTTGATAAGGGACCGTATTTCACCCGATACGTGTGAAGATTTGCCAGATATCACACTGTAGTTGCTGCTCTGGTCTTACTCTCTATGCTGTACGTCTTTAATTATTTTACTTCTTTTTAAGCATTTACATATACATGAACATGCAGAATAAACCCTTAGCTGAGATAAATTGACAAAAGCTTAGATTTTACAGGCTACGTTTGAACATTTGTCAGTCGCTGCTCCGGTTTTACTCTCTATGCTGAAGTCATTTATAACGTATTCCTACACAAACCAGGACTGGTGGACAAAGATGGTGAACAAAGCATCGCCAGGGTCCCTTTGCATTGGTTTCATGTGATTGTTCATTAAATGTGATGAGAACACAGAATCTTGGTTACTTCTAGACCAGTGGCATCTAACATATTGCCAGTAACATCACAGCGTGTTGTATTCTATTCTGAGCTTAGGAGATCGTCAAACAAAAGAAGAATGTCTCCTCGGAGTTTCGAACACGGCTTATCTCTTCCAAGACAAATATGTCTATTCTAAAATTAGAAATTGGTTAAGGTGACACAAAAGAACGAAATCTGTTTAAAGTTAAAGTACTCGGGTTTACACCATTAAAATACCAAGTCAAACCGTCAGCGAAACTTTGCAATGTTATTTTTGTTGTGAATAAACGATACCGTGATACCAGTACCACATTTGTATGTTGCTCTACCAAAATATGACTATTTCCTTTGAAACTTCACTCGAGAATATATTTTTTTGTAAAGAAAAAAAATGAAGGTAAGAAGAAATCCTCACCGTGTAATAACGTAACCCAGATGTACTAACAGCCTGCGTGGAAAAGACATAATATCAGAAAATAGCAGCTGAATATGTTTAGCTCAGCAATTTGGCCCATTGCCTACAATCAAAGCGAAAACCCCTATGTAGAGTAGTTACTGCATCTGTCAAAACCGATTCGTAGCTTGGCACATCGCAGGTGGAATGTATTCTACTCAGTATCATACTTGAAAAAAAAGCCGGGTTAGTGGTGTTGTGCATCTCTGATACAAAACAGAACTTTCAGTGAACCTGTCGTTTTAACGCGCCTTTTTTTTATGATTTGCGCATGCGAAACTTGCGTCGGACACGAAAAAGGTTGGCCACTAAAAAGACTATAGCTCATTTTTATGGGTCTCTGTTTTACTTGAATGCTGTTTTACGTGTGTTTCGGATGTGTTACCATGGCTGATGGGTGGGTGCCAAGGGCGCCACCTGTTATAGTCCTCAACGCCTGAACTGTTTGACGCAATACTCCCAGTGCATTCCCAGCTTCACAGCGTCTTGGATCCATTAGTATACATGTTCCCGATCCTCTAATGAGAATAGCGCGCGCAGCAGCCAATAGTAAGAAGGACTACTCCTTCCTCTGACGTTCACAGAAATAGAAAATGGTTTAAACATATGGACTATGGCTTATAGGTCTGTTTGTTTGTCTAAAGTATTGAAGATCACAGCAAGCAAACGATGTCAATTATGTAGCCAAGCCTGCAGATTTATCTTATCACAACCCGTCTGTTCACAACAAACCATGGGCTTTTCTCCCGTACACAAGGTTTGATCAAGACCGATAGCGGTCAGCATTACGCCTTGGTTACCCTGCAGTCTGAACATCGCTTTGTGTGAAAGGCGCGAACCATTACGACTTTTTTAGTAGCTGCATACAGCTTCGGTGGCTTAATGGTCAGAGCGTCCGCCCCGAAGTCGGAAGAGCCCGGGATCAAAGGTGGGTCGGGTCATGCAAAAGGCGTGAAAAATGGTACTTGCTGCTGCCTCGCTTGAGAGGTTAGAGCTCGGAAAGATGACTGCTTGGCCCGGTGTCAGTATAATGTGAATGGTTGGGTCTAATGTCTGGTGTCTTCGGCATGATGCTTCAGTGGCGGCATGGACTCGCCCTGCTACAAGACTACAATATAAATGTACACTTACCTAATGACCCCTCGTCGTCATATGACTAAAAATTGTTAAGTACTACGTTAAACGCTAAGTATGCATACATACATACAGGCATACAAAGGCTATTGAATTTTTGCTCCGACAAGCAGGTATGTAACATGTCCCGTCAGTCTGTCTGTGTGCCGCTCAAATTTCTGACATCCCATTCTCTAGAAGAGCCTGAGTGCAAGATGACATCGACTGTCGCGCATCTGTGCTTCTTTCAACACAATCTAAGACTTTACGATATGGCAAGCTTCGTAATTGTCTCCAAACTTTTGTACGTTTTTCACGCGCTGACACTACAGACAAAGTAGCATGGAAGTTTCCCCACAGCATAATTTTCGCCCAGACTTGGGAATATCAAAATGCTTTCTATTCAGCGTTGTCAGTGGATGGAGCTAACATTTCCTATTCATTTGCTGAACCGTGATTCTTTGTACTGGTTATTCGCTGGTATAGAAATTAGAGTTCTCAATTTACCATGGTGTCCCAAGTGTACAATTGCTAGAAATGAAATTAGCCATGCATACAAAACCCATTCACACGGGCAACATTAAACCGATTTAAATGAGAAAGTGATTTTGATTAAGGTTGAAATGACCCGTCCTGTAATGGCATCCTTCCCTAGGATTGTTTGTCGCAATCGATGTATGATGCTTGTTGATTCTAAAGTTTCACTCTGATGTATAAATAGGTGTCAATAATTCACATGGCTCAACTAGTTCGGGTGATATCTCGTGTAACACGGCATTGCGCGAGATTTGAACTGGTTCGGATTTAATTTTCTAGGTTTGAACAGCTTAATAGGCTGGCAACTGCGGTGAGGGCGCTCCAGGAAAACAAATGCCGTGTTCTGTGTGCTATAGGCGACAGGGAAAAAAACCAGGGCGATGATCCATGTACACAGTTTGCTACATATAAATAATATGGAAAAGTTGGTGTTTATGAAGGAAGGGTGGTAGGACGAGTGGGGGGGGGGGGGGGGGCGTGGTAGACAGTGACCTTTTGTCGGCAGATTAATGACTTGCGACCTTTCAGTCTAAGCTTCAAAAGAAGATCTTTCAAGTCTGAGAAATGCACTGAGGCAGAATTCCCTATGTTTTTCTGATGTCGAAAAACTTCGAACCAACTTGATATCTTCACTTTGACTAGCTTCAGGTGAAATTTTAGTGTCTCAGTATAAAACATAAACATCTAGTCTAAAAATTAAGGCAGCTCTATGATTGTTTTCACTACCAGGAAATCGGAATGACTGACCTCAATATCCCGAAAGCCAAAGTACATCAGGTCGTATGTGAACGTTTCAACACTAAACAAATTGATAAACCGTGTCATGAAAATCTCTCTCATATTTCCTGAAGAAAATGTAGACTCTAAGGATATATTTCCTTTTCGTCCGCTAATTCGGCTACCGTAGAGGCAAGCACCTGCGTGAAATCTGCGTTATTCCAAACTATAGCATATGCTAACTTTATCCTTGTCGTGGACTCCTGATGAGGGTAGACCCGAGCATTAAATGCCAAACATACCCGAAACACTGTAAACGTAGTCAATGCTATGACAACCATTCACTTGTATACAGAGCTGTCTCCTTTATTCATATACTATTTACACAGCTTGCTGTAATTGACAGTGCTGAGTCTAAGTCTACCCAAGTTCAACTTTGGGTGTGGCTTACTGGATCAGTTTTTTCTCTGAAGTCTGAGTCTGAATCTACCCCAGTTCAACTTTGGGTGTGGCTTACTGGATCAGTTTTTTGTCTGAAGTCTGAGTCTAAGTCTACCCCAGTTCAACTTTGGGTGTGGCTTAATAGATCAGTTTTTTGTCTAAAGTGTGAATCTGATTCTACCCCAGTTCAACTTTGGGTGTGGCTTACTGGATCAGTTTTTTCTCTGAAGTCTGAGTCTGAATCTACCCCAGTTCAACCTTTGGTGTGTCTTACTAGATCAGTTTTTTCTCTGAAGTCTGAGTCTGATTCCACCCCAGTTCAATTTTGGGCGTGGCTTACTGGATCAGTTTATTCTCTGAAGTCTGAGTCTGATTCTACCCCCAGTTCAAACTTTGGGCGTTGCTTACAAGATCAGTTTTTTTCTCTGAAATCTGAGTCTAAGTCTACCCCAGTTCAACTTTGGGTGTGGCTTACTGGATCAGTTTTTTCTCTGAAGTCTGAGTCTGATTCTACCCCAGTTCAACTTTGGGTGTGGCTTACTGGATCAGTTTTTTCTCTGAAGTCTGAGTCTGAATCTACCCCAGTTCAACCTTTGGTGTGGCTTACTAGATCAGTTTTTTTCTCTGAAGTCTGAGTCTGATTCCACCCCAGTTCAATTTTGGGCGTGGCTTACTGGATCAGTTTATTCTCTGAAGTCTGAGTCTGATTCTACCCCAGTTCAACTTTGGGCGTTGCTTACAAGATCAGTTTTTTCTCTGAAATCTGAGTCTGATTCTACCCCAGTTCAACTTTGGGTGTGGCTTACTGGATCAGTTTTTTTCTCTGAAATCTGAGTCTAAGTCTACCCCAGTTCAACTTTGGGTGTGGCTTACTAGATCAATTTTTTCTCCGAAGTCTGAGTCTAAGTCTACCTCAGTTCAACTTTGGGTGTGGCTTAATGGATCAGTTATCTCTCTGAAGTCTGAGTCTGATTCTACCCCAGTTCAACTTTGGGTGTGGCTTACTGGATCAGTTTTTTCTCTGAAGTCTGAGTCTGATTCCACCCCAGTTCAACTTTGGGTGTGGCTTACTGGATCAGTTTCTTTCTCTGAAGTCTGAGTCTGATTCTACCCCAGTTCAACTTTGGGTGTGCTTACTGGATCAGTTTTTTCTCTGAAGTCTGAGTCTGATTCTACCCCAGTTCAACTTTGGGTGTGGCTTACTGGATCAGTTTTTTCTCTGAAGTCTGAGTCTAAGTCTACCCCAAGTTCAACTTTGGGTGTGGCTTACTGGATCAGTTCTTTCTCTGAAGTCTGAGTCTAAGTCTACCCCAGTTCAACCTTTGGTGTGTCTTACTGGATCAGTTTTTCTCTGAAGTCTGAGTCTAAGTCTACCCCAGTTCAACCTTTGGTGTGTCTTACTAGATCAGTTTTTTTCTCTGAAGTCTGAGTCTAAGTCTACCCCAGTTCAACTTTGGGTGTGGCTTACTGGATCAGTTCTTTCTCTGAAGTCTGAGTCTAAGTCTACCCCAGTTCACTTTGGGCGTGGCTTACTGGATCAGTTATTTCTCTGAAGTCTGAGTCTGAGTCTACCCCAGTTCAACTTTGGGGGTGGCTTACTGGATCAGTTATTTCTCTGAAGTCTGAGTTTGATTCTACCCCAGTTCAACTTTCGGTGTGGCTTACTGGATCAGTTTTTTCTCTGAAATCTGAGTCTAAGTCTACCCCAGTTCAACTTTGGGTGTGGCTTACTAGATCAGTTTTTTCTCTGAAGTCTGAGTCTGAATCTACCCCAGTTCAACTTTGGGTGTGGCTTACTGGATCAGTTTTTTTCTCTGAAGTCCTGAGTCTGATTCTACCCCAGTTCAACTTTGGGTGTGGCTTACTAGATCAGTTTTTTTCTCTGAAGTCTGAGTCTGATTCTACCCCAGTTCAACTTTGGGTGTGGCTTACTGGATTAGTTTTTTCTCTGA
Organism: Liolophura sinensis; assembly: GCF_032854445.1. Classification (NCBI taxonomy): domain Eukaryota; kingdom Metazoa; phylum Mollusca; class Polyplacophora; order Chitonida; family Chitonidae; genus Liolophura; species Liolophura sinensis. The sequence continues at coordinate 11,300,019 of NC_088306.1, forward strand.
AATCTGAGTCTGATTCTACCCCAGTTCATCTTTGGGTGTGGCTTAATGGATCAGTTTATTCTCTGAAGTCTGAGTCTAAGTCTACCCCAGTTCAACTTTGGGTGTGGCTTACTGGATCAGTTTTTTCTCTGAAGTCTGAGTCTGATTCTACCCCAGTTCAACCTTTGGTGTGGCTTACTGGATCAGTTCTTTCTCTGAAGTCTGAGTCTAAGTCTACCCCAGTTCAACTTTGGGTGTGGCTTACTGGATCAGTTCTTTCTCTGAAGTCTGAGTCTGATTCTACCCCAGTTCAACTTTGGGTGTGGCTTACTGGATCAGTTTTTTCTCTGAAGTCTGAGTCTGATTCTACCCCAGTTCAACTTTGGGTGTGGCTTACTGGATCAGTTTTTTCTCTGAAGTCTGAGTCTGAATCTACCCCAGTTCAACTTTGGGTGTGGCTTACTGGATCAGTTATTTCTCTGAAGTCTGAGTCTGATTCTACCCCAGTTCAACTTTGGGTGTGGCTTACTAGATCAGTTTTTTCTCTGAATTTTAATATCTCAATATAAACAATGAACATCTAGTCTAAAACTTCCACAGCAGAATCGGACCTTACGGACGTGTGTGCCAAGCACTTTATTGTCCGACGACGAATATATCATCAATCCAGGTTTTCAATTTCGCATTAGAATGGCACTTTACTGTGTTTCCATTCTCAACACGATGATCATCATCAGTGAGGTGTGGGCTGTCGCAATTAAGACATTGCAGACAACACTTTGGGCGATCATGAATCAAATCGGAAGAAACAGGTGCATAGAACTAGCGGTAAACCACGGATGTTATTTGTGTGAGAGTAGTCACACGAAACCTCGTACTATCCGGGCATGACTTGGCACACTAATAGACGCACGGCAGTAATGTCAGATGACCAGATTCCTAGAGATTATAATCAGTTAGAAAAAAACAAAGCTCTCCCTGAAAGTTTTAAAAGGCCTAAAACAAAACGACTAGCGTATATTTATTGAAGAAAGCATCACGTCACCCTTTGAAGAGATAAACAAATACATTTTTATTTAGTATAATACATTGATTATGCAGTGTTAGATATAACAAGACCTACAACACAACAGAGCCAGATTTATACTCGTACCAGGTTCAATCTTTGAACTGCAACTTCAATTCTACAATTCCTAAAGCCTACGTTGTCTTATACAAACCTATAAAAAGTTTCCTCTAGATATACACTTTGAGACCAATAGCACATTAAATGATAATAAATGTACACTTGATAAATAAGTGTGAATATTAAACATAACGCGAATTGTTGTCCCATGACACTGACCGAAAACCGCATTATTATTATGTTTTTGGATGAATAACGGTGATGTGAACGATTTCCCATGTGACACACGTTACTTTTTACAATGATACCAGACTGACGTACTGACAAATATGTTTATGTCCTGATTATGCAGGGTACAAAAGGAACATTCAATGTTCACAGATCATGTGACCACGTCTGGTAAGATGTCCATGTTGCGTGATAATACAGAATGTCATTTGAATATAGCTGGATGATTTTTAACCCGTGGGAATTTTCCAAAAGGTGGGAATTTTCCAAAAGGTGGGCATTTTCCAAACGGTGGTAATTAGCCAGTCCATGGTAGTTCTTCGTCAACCCATCTTAAAGGTAACTTCTTACCAAGCAGGTGGAAATTGTCCAATTTATAAAAATACCCCAGTCCGTCGAAATTATCCAGTTCCTCCACCACATGACTGGAAGCGTTTTTTCTTGGAACGCAAGGAAGTTGTCGAATTGATGTTTCCAATCCACGATATACTTCGTACTCCAGTCGTTGAACTGAACCTTCCATTCCTTTTCCATTTCCGATATATTTGCTGTGGACAGTAAAAAGGCATGTTTCGTTAAACTTTAGCACAAGCATGTGTAACAAAATGGATGAGTATGGAATTTTAACATTTTGTCAAATAAATATTTTGTAATGATGTCAAAAACCGTCTTTGACTCTTTTCTTTCTAAGTATACCTCCCCCCCCCATCCGTGCCCTTCAAAAAAAGTTTGGATTATAAGTTTGGACTTCTTTCTTTTTCTTTGGTGGTAAATTAGTAATTTCGCCGGGCTTGGTTAAAGAGTCTCTACGGGAGATTTTGGCAAAAAACAGTTTAAAAAAAATTATAAAATTTACTCTATTTAGAAATAAGAACTGAAATTATTCCCTTTCAGCAGACGGAGCTGATATTTTGTGACAAGTAACCTCAGGTACAACCCACCTAAACAAATACCTCCTTGAAAATCAGGGTAACAAGAAGACTGTTAAGGATCACTTTTCATGACACGTTTCCGTTTTAAAGATCTTTAACAAGGTGTTCTCCTTGTTAGACGAAAAACAACTTTACCAATGACATTGGTAAATTTACATTTGGGGTAGAATTAAAAACTAATGGCACGACGCCAAGTTTAGCTTTTAGCCAGTACAGAATTAAAGTCATAATTATACATCTTGTTTTAATATATTGTTTTTTTTTTCACGCCTGGATTGTATGTTTAAATATGTATGAGTATTCGCCTCTTTACAGCAAATTCAATCACAGAGTGTTAATATTAACGACCAATATAAGCACACATACCTTTGAAACGAATGTAGACGAGACAAGACCAAGCAAGATGCAATCCTGGAAGTCATGATGTCACATTCCGTGTTATTCCAGTAATCTTTCAGGGCATTCAGCTATGCGTTCGCTACATTCCGAGATAGCCGTTCGCTACATTCCGAGATAGCAATCTCTGCACATTATCAAGCCTTCGGGATATTTTGCCATGCGTTCGGTACATTCCAAGATAACCATCTGTGCATTCCAACAAGACTTCGGGTCATTCCGGCATGCGTTCAAAACATTCCCACTTCACTACATCTGTGCAAGCGCTTAAGTCTTCGATAGATTCCGTTCAGCGCTCGGAACATTCCGCGGTAAGCATTCGTGCATGCTAGTTAGTTTCGGTACATTCCGGGTAGGACTCCGAATAGATCCGGAGATTGCAAAGTTATTGGTTGTTAATGCCACCCAAAACAATGCTCTTAAGTATATCACTACTTTTTTTTAATTTTTATTTAATTACTTTAATTGGATGCATAATTCAAGATGGGCCGAGTTGGAGTACAGAGTGAATATATTTTTTGGTTACTGGGCATTTAGTACTCAAATAAATATTCACGTCTATAAACTGTGTAACATACGAGGTATCAAATCTCACAATCTCAGTCATCTCGGTCACAGCTTATACACATGTGTACGAGAGGGTATAACATTTGTATGTAAAGAAACACAATTTGTATATTTTGATTAGAATTTTGTATAAAGCCTGACAAATAGTGGTAGTAGGAAAAAACAAATAGCCCAGAAACGTCAAACGTTCCATACTGATCATTTAGTACAGGACATATATGTATTTCTGTGTCTCAGTGTGAGTAAATAAACGTTATAAACGCATGCATGCAACGTACAAGATCTGGGCCTTGTTGTTCAAAGCTGTTTAAAGACTTAATCCCAGATTAAACTTCAAGCCTAGTCTTCAATCTTGTATTTTGCACAAATGTATATTAAATATGAACTAAATCTGCTGCTGTTACATTTTGACTTTGGACAACTGTATTGACTGTTGTCGATAGAAAATATGACTTAATACAAGAAGTAGCTAATGAGCTATGAGATGATTATATTCTGCAATTAGTCATGGCCATTGTTATGTAATGAACACAGAAAAGACAGTACGAAATATAAGAATGGAGTGGTAATATTAGTCGATGATGTCAACAATGTCTACTCTGAACATACCTCCAAAATCTTTCACATTAATTGCCAACAAAGTGTGCTCAAGTTGAAAGCACAAGTTTGGACAGTTTCATTCGCTAATGTAAGCGGGGGTGTTGGGTTGTGATATGGGGACGTTTGCGTTCTTCAAAATCTGACAGCTTTGCTGTTTACTCACCTGTAGCGGCCACCAAATGAGGTAGATACTCTCTCCAAAAGGCACATTCAGTGGTGCGGGGCCCGTGACCCACGGCCTCCTTTATGCGGTTAGGGTGGCGGGTGTATTTCGTGTCAAGGGTCAAGTATTCCATTCCCGTCACCGTGCGCTTTGGCCATTCGTGCTTATCCGGGTCGTTGGGATCCCTGGCGAAAGACATATGTATTAGAACACAATGAAGGTAGATATATTAATTGCCGGTACTAACTAGGTATAACAGTTGTAGGCAGCTAGTCAGAGCACAAGTTATGCAATGGAGCAAAGTCAAGTAGTTGACAACCTTCTTGAAAAAAGCCATCGTATGGAAAATGGAGGTAAACCAAGGCTATGGAGATGTTTTGACAAATTGGGGGCTGGCCACAAATAATGAGATATAGCCACTTAAGTCTAAGTGTTGAATTAACTTATAGCCTTTTGCGTTCACACTACTTAGCATCATAGCCTGAATAAATTTATGTTAAAAAGACGTGAAAACAATGCTAGGAGGGAATGTGTCATTTCACTTTCAGACAAGTTTCACAGGAGACGATTAAGCAGCTAGAACAAGACGTAAGTACTGTGCCATAAAGGAAATAATAAAATCAGTCCACTAGAATGACCATGTAGTTTCTCCGAATACAAAAGGCCACGGCGTAGAGAGTTAAACCAGATGAGCGACGACAGTGTGATATTTGTCACAGGATCACTCTTAACCGGCGAAATACGACCTCTTCTCAGTTTACCTCAGTCAGGGTTTCATCCTAACCATTGTTTTCATTGTTCATGTAAATCTCAGGTAGTAGCAAATTACACGTAACCCTAGAATCATGGATTCAGCAGAATAATGTAAAAACTATCCCGTGATGTTTATCGCAATCTAGTAGACGTCACTGGTTAATCATAATATATTAAACGTCACCGTGTAGTATAACTCAAACAGGTGTATTATCATCACATTTAACACACAATCACCTGGAATCACTAGCCACAGCGTTAAAACAAATACGCATATCTGTGATCAATGTTCGGCGATAGCGAGTGCAGCCAACACTGTGTCCCAGTTGGAAATTCGTACATAAACACACCAGTGTATAACTTTTTCACGCCTAGAGTAATTCGGTCTATTAAATTAAGCTGGTGTAGCATATTACTTATTCCTGCGTTTCCGATGACGTTTTGTAGGTAACTTGGTGCCGTGTGAATCATACACTGTAACAGATGAATGGTCCATTCAGCTTGGACTAAAGTAACCATTGTGCAGGAAAAGGTGCTCGATTATAGCATAACGACATTTTAAATCCTTGAGAGTGCGATCTGCCTAACGGGAAATTCTGAAAGAGTACTAGCTTTTGACTAAGAGACTGCGTGTTCGAATCCACCTGTCACTGGCTCCACTGCAGTTTTAACGGAATGAGACGTATCTACGTTTGTACTGAGCTGTTGAAAAGCGGTAAATCTATGAGTCCACACAGACATTCGTACACCAGCCGCCAACCAAAACGGAAGTTCCAGGTCAATAATCCCTCGGCCAGTTCCAAAAAGACGGTTTAACACAAACCAACACAGAGCTAAGAAAGTATATATAATACGATATTAGAACGGGATCAAACAAGAGAAGCCGTCAGCGGTTTTCAATGATCCTGAGAAAACGCAATGAATGTTCTATGTGAATGAATTAAATCAGTATCCTCTTGTTCACTATGATGTTGTCGATATGCTAAACATGCATCTAAGTTGCGCTTTGATTGCAACTGATCATACATCCAGCGTTAAGATCTAATTCAACACGACGAATAAATGGCCCCTAGCCCCGGGTTAAGTCCATTAGACACAGTTAGGAAGCAGTGTGCCAGAGATTCTATGCACTCTGTCAATCCATTAACCTGATAGCCGTCTTATAAAACTAACCAAGCTAAAATAAATTTTAATATTAGCGGTGCCCTATTTGTTCAACTTGCTATTTCTTGTCTTGTTAATTTGACTAGAACACCAACGCCATATCGATAATCTGCACCTGGCTGGAATATGAACGCCATATTGATAATCAGCTTCATTCACCCCGGTGGTGGCAAATGGACTTGGTCAAGCCGAGTTAACGTCTTTCGAAGCCAGATGAGACCAACAGATAGTATACGCTCGCTATAAATGGGCGATGCCGCTTTGTCCATTTGTGGTGATGGCAAGGCAGATGTCTCGTACATGCAATCTACAGTACGATATTGTCGTACTCATGTTACATGATTGATTAAGCAGGCGAGGTGCAAAAGAAAGAAAGATCTGTTCAAATCATGCTCAAATTACATTTGATTAATTCCGGATAACAGCAATGTACTGTTACGACAATGAATACATCTCCCTTTATCATCATCATAGAAATGAAGGCAAATAAGATCACAAACTTCCAATGACATGTTCTAGATAGTTTCGCCAAAACTTCTAGTCAAAACGTATTGGTATAGTTACTTAAATACTTAAACACCTGTGTTGAATTTAAAAGAGACAACAGGTAGCCTCTGGTAACTCTTATATGGAATTACACGTATATATGTATAAGGATGACGCCTCTTTCTAGACAAAAGGATAATTTCAATTTGAACTTATGCGTATGTGGATAGTAATATTACAAATTGGCCTGTGTGACAATACTTGTAGCATTGTTATAGTTCCTGTGTAACACGTAATGATTTTCAGTCAACGTCACAAGTTTTCCCATTAAAACACCAATGTGTCAAAGACATTCCATACAATGGCGAGTTTTCATAAATTATACAGTCAATATAGTATTTCTTCTGGCCAGAGCTTTCAGAATCTCTGATGATCTGTGTTACAGTGGCATTTATAATAAGCTTAAATCGTACTTTTATGAACATTTTTTTATACAATGGGAACTCGTGTTTTAAGATGTTTTGGAAAAGGTGTGCTGTGCTTATCGAATGCTGCATAGCTACCAGTGGTATGGGAATGTTGTACTTGACGCTTAGACTTGTTCACAACATTGCCACATTAATACATTAAGTCCATCCAAGAATTAAAACACTTGAATGTAGTTTTTGGATATCCTTTTCCTCGGTGATGCTTACATGTTTTTGTTTTATTTTCGTATTAAGAACTGCTCTCTCACGATGTTGTTAGGTTTATGCGGGTGGGGGGGGGGGGGGATTGAAGAACCCAAAGAAAACCACCGCCTCCTCGACAAATACCTGAAACCTCCTAATGTTAAAGCCTCTTATCTCACTGGTAAGGCGGTGTCGCAGGGTTAGATAGTTAAAATACCGGTTCGCTGCGACTATCAGGCCTTTCACTAATGAAGTCGCGAGTTCGAATCCCGCTCTCGCTGGTTCACCTGAGGCTGTATTTCAAGAGGTTTGTCATATACCGGTTGAAGCTCAGTGGTTTATTCCGAGTTCCCTGGTTTCTTCCATCCATAAATCTGACCGACGTTACAGATGAGAAAGAGCCTTGAGCTCACAGCGTTAAATCTGTGCATCGCATACATTCGCATACCAGTCGTCAAATTCCCAGATTGGCCTGACGAACACCAATCAGTTAATAAATAATTCCTGTACTGATGGTTGGGACTAAATGTAGTAGTCTATGACTATTGCGATAACAAATGGAATAATACACAGTCTGGTGTGTGCTGTGGAGACTAGGCTTGTTTCGAAACAAAACGCTGGTGTTCGAGGTGGGGGCTCAACTCCAGCCTTTCTCCCCTTTTATCATTGGCCTGGGCACTAAGCGGTCGACGACGGTCGTGTCATCGCGTGCATCGTCATCCACTAATAATGCGTGTAAATTTGTACGTCAAATGTCGGTGGAGCACCCCGGTTTCCATCACTCATAAAACTAAGCGTAATCTTTAATATGGCGTCAAACAACAGTAAAGTAAAAAGATCATTAGTAATATATCTCTAGTTAGAAACGCCGTAATATCTAGTTTCTGTTTTAATCGTTATAACCTCGGTTCTTCCATTAAAATATGGCACTCTTTACGCGTTTGGTGGAAATCAACTAGGCCAGGCTGTTCTACAGTAACTTTTCTACCTCCCTGTTTTAAAGACCGCAAAAACCTGAAAGCTCTGTATTGAAATAGAGGAGCAGCTCAAATTCCTCGGACTGAAAGACGTGGGAATTGTGCCATACTGCAGCGATTTTGAATCTAAACAGATCACATCCTGACAAATTTGCTGACGTAAAGCCGCATTTGAGTGAATGGGAGATGGATTCGAGGCTGTGACCTCATTAGCCAAGGTCCTCAGGTCTCCACGATCGGCTGCGGGCTAAATGACTTCAAGGTACTAACTGTCTGAAGCAGAGTGTATATGATGTTGAGCGTTATATGTACATAAAGTATGGAAATTATTCAGCAAAAACTCTACAGAAAGCTACAATTTTTATTGGCATAACATGTGTAACATTCTGGGCCTTTGTAATTCGGAACCTTCCACTTAGTACTCTCGCGTGGTTTGCCAGTATAGGTCTGGTGACGATGAGCTCTCTACAGCCCTTCCAACGAGGTAAACTGACAAGAGGTCGTATTTCCATTAACTATTTGCGAACTATCACACTGTCGTTACTGCCACGCTCTTACTCTTTATTCTGTAGTATTTTATATTTAAGTGACATAGTTTCGCGTTCGGTGCAGTTATAAAGCTTGTTTCAATTGTGAGGCCATTCTGTAAAGGACCACTGCAATGTTCTACCACACTGATCAGTTATTTGAGTGGTGTCTAACGTCATTACGGAGAGGTTTTCTCTTATACGACTTGGGTCAGTTTTATGAGAGGAAGAAACATTAATGCCCTGCCAAGAAAAAATGCTAAATTTGGAATTTTCATAACAGAAAAAGAATATGTACAGTATATTGTCCGAAAGTAAGCGATCTTCAGCAAGCATCATGTTAGACCACCCTAACGACTCCATGAGGTTTGTCGACCGCTTATTGCCTGCCAGAACCATAGAAGTCTGGTGGCCATGTTATCTCCAAAAATTATTGCCCAACGCCGGGGCTGAACCAGCACCTCGTGTGTCCTAGCTATTGACAAGCATCTCGACCCTTGGGCCAAGACCCACCTTGATCTCTTTGTGTTTAATTTTTTAATTATTTGATTGGTGTTTAGCGCCATAATTTCCTGTATAACATGATTAAAGACGTACAGCATAGAGAATAAAACTAGGGCAACGACGACCGTGTGATAGCTGGCTAATGGTCACACGTAACCGGTGAAATTCGGCCTCTTGTCAATTTATCTCAGTAAGGGTTTTATTTTAACTGTTCATGTAAATGCATAAGTAGTAGCAATTTACACACCCCTAACACCATGGCTTAAGCAGAATTAGGTAAAAAAGGAATATGCAGTAATGTTAAATGCAATTTATTAGATGTCACTGATCCAGAATACTCCAAATGCTATGTTATCATCACATATAACATCAAGTGCCGGTTAGATGAGACCAGAGTGCTCCTGAATTAAAGTAGCAGGTGACCCAGCGACAGCTGGATTCGATCTCGCGACCTCATTGGTCTGAGAGTCAAAGTGAGGAAGTGCTCCAACAGCTCGGAGGCAGCCAGGGCCTCTCAACCTGGTTGTCATGCAAAAACAACGGAAACGACGTATCACAGGAAGGAACATGTCAGTGTCCGCGTTCTTTGAAGCCAACAGAGCCACTAATTACGCACAGATCAAAGAAGAAAGACACTACAATTTTTTGGGTAAAACCTCTGAAACATGGTCTCAAGGTACTTTATCTGTTCTTGCCATTATGGTGTTTAGATCAATTAATGTGTCAGGTGCCAGGCGAAAGGTATTGGGTTAATCCGGAACACTCCGGTTGCCCTAACTCACAAATGTTAACTCATACAGCAGTAAGATAAAAGGTGAAACATGAATAAATATAAGACGATGTGTCAATATCACAATTCAAACCATCAGCTGGTTAAATATCAAAGGTATTCAATATTTCATACACTTATCACTGGGTAATGTGATCTTTTATTTGCGCTACTTCTATATAATGATATGGATGCACAAACGTGTGACAATTTACCAACCATGACACTGTCGTCGCTGCTCTGGTTTCCTCTCTATTCTGTAGTCTATTATATTAATTACCAGGTGAACACGTCCGTTTGGCAATTGTTAGCAGCTTTTCAGTGCATGTATTTTCAGGAGCTAGTGAAAATTTTAGCGCAACTAGAGGAATGCTAGATTAAATCCTGGTGTGAATAAAATCCTTCAACCGTTACACTTGAGTTATAGTGAATTCAATGTTATCATAAGGACAATTTCGCTAATCGCATTAATAATGAGCATGGAAATGCTGCAGGAAAAGAAGAATCGAGCACAATATTATGATACTATATGACAATACTATAAACACTTACCCGGTTTTGGCAAAGTTCGTCCAGTACTTCATAATCTTGCGGCTGAGCTCACGCTCCTGTTTATGATATTTGAACTTAGGGTTCAAGGGTTCCCCGAACACGTAATTAATTTCATCGGCGTGCATGACGCCCATCCACTTTGGCCACAAGTTCTGAGAGGAGCGGTGTGTGAAATAATAATAGTAGACGTCAAGGTTCGCCCTGGCATACGCCTCCGCGAAGTCATTGACGCCACAGACTAAGTGATAGTCCCCGACGACTTGGTCAAGGTTGACACGGTTCATTACTTTGTTGTTCGGGTCTTGCCAATGTGTGTATTGAAAAGCCACGGCCTTTTTGCCGAAGATGTTCATTTTTTGAGGATATTGAGGATAATAGTGAAATAATGAATCCAAGATATACATAAACTGTTTTCGGCTGATTAAACTGTCCGAGAAACTAAAATGTTCCACATACTGATAAATTAAAAACCATGCCCCTTCGTTTTTATTGCTGCCCAGCAGTAAAGGGGCTTTCTTGAAGTTACTGCTCTCCAAAGCGGAGGTCGGGGTTTCTGTTAGAAACGTTCCGTCGATGATTGGTACGAACGGGAACTGGAAAATCCCGAATGCGACCTGAAATTCAAAGGTTGGAAACAGAGTGGCTGGTTTTGTTCTTAAGCACGCAATGATGTTTCCGATATCACCTTGGTCGCAGCCCATGAGGGTGGCCAGTTTTAACGCCCTTGACATCGCCTCCTTCCGCGTAATCGTCGCCCAGGCGGACAGTGCTGAGCCGCTCTCCATGATGGCGCGAGCGAACTTGCCCTGACTGAGGGGCGACAGGAGGTGCATACTGACGCTTACGGAACCTGCACTCTCCCCGAACAACGTCACACGGTGAGCATCGCCACCGAAGTGGTGGATATTTCGTTGGACCCAATCTAAAGCTAACAACTGGTCGTACATGCCGGCATTGCCTTGAGCATCTCTGTGTCCCATGGCCAAATAGCCTAGAGCCCCCACCCGATATTGCATAGACACAACAATCACATCGTTTTCCACCGCCAGGATCTTGGCATCGTAAACGTCCAAAGCAGAGGAGCCGCTGTAGAAACCCCCACCGTACACCCACGCCATCACCGCCTTGTTGCCCACAGTTTCCCCGTCCCGGCTCCGGGGCACCCAGACGTTCAGATAGAGGCAATCTTCGTTGACAGGCGTGTTAGGGTTCCACATGTTTGAACCGCTGAAGTTCCCGAACACCCTGTCAAAACCTTGAATGCACGCATTGGGCCTGCGCGTAGCATTCAGCGTTCCGCTCCAAAGGGTCGATAGGAACGGGATGCTTGAACCGAAGGTTGCCAATGGGCGGCTTGGCGAACGGAATCCCGTAGAAAATGTCGACGGTTTTGCCGAGGATTTCTTCCCGGAATCCCTCGATCTTGCCCTTATCCGTAGCCACTCTTGTCGTTTCTGTGGGAAGCATATGTGTCATGCCGCACGTAAGAAGCAGCCATAGTATCCGTAGTCGACCGGTCCGATTGGGCGCCATGTCTCCCGAGCGTCATTTAGGCCCTCCTCCCCTCGGCTCCAGATTCAAATCTGAAACAGAAATAATAAACGTTACGGTAATTAAACATCATAATATTAATTCATTTCATCGTCACATAGAATATCGTTGCATCTATGGTTTGCGGAGTGCTACAAATGAGGCGTTAAATATTCTGGATTCGGTATCAAGACCTCTCGGTCTGGTGCGATATTCGGTCAGCCTATTTGTAACTGTTTTATTCATTATTGTCAAATATAGTGTAAGACATCTGATCTAACCGTGAAATCTCACGAAATCCGACATTAGTGTACTATTTAAAATGGAGTGTTTATACTCGTTAAGAACATTACTATTTTTCATCACTAACATCGAATCCTTACTCGCGCACAAAACACGTGTAGAAACAGAAAACGTGCAGACCGAGAAGCTTTTGATAAGGCACTTTGATTTAAAATACCCTTCATTTCCACATTGATCTCTCTTCATGTACTTACTCGATCACTCGATACGGTTCGAGTGTGAGTATATTCAATGGGGTACCTGTCCCTTGCAATGTCGACTCCAGTCCAATATCTAGCGACTTATGTTATTCTACAATACACTAATCATACATTTGCATGTGTCCACTAATCGCCATCACTAAGGCATCAAAAAGATCATTAAGACCGCAAAGTTTGGTCACGAATTACTTCAGATGGAAAAGGTTCCCAACTCACCAGTCTCATTTTACATTTCCTTATGTGTTTCTGTTTCATACATGCACAGTTTTCTTCCACAGTGACGTGTTCAGTCTGAAGTGTACAGTGACGCGTTCAGTCTGAAAGTGTACCGTGACGCCCTCAGTCTGAAGTGTACCTTGACGTGTTCAGTCTGAAGTGTACCGTGGCGCGTTCAGTCTGAAGTGTACCGTGACATGTTTAATCTGAAGTGTACCCCAATATACTACTTAATTAGCCACGTTAGTCTGTCTGAGAGGGTTCTCTACTGACGACATATCCAGCAGTTCAGATTAATGATTTTCACCGGTTGGAACGCAAGCACCTTCGCTGGCGAAGTGAATAAAAGTGCTCAAATATTCGATCTCTCGTAAATGTGGCTGTGCCTTGCAACACATTTTACAAGATTTTGTCAAAGTTTTATTTTCTTCTGTGTAAATAAATGCATAAATAAAATAAATATTTATGACAGCTATATGTCCGAACCATTTTTGTCTCTGTGAGAGAGTGAGTGAGTGCTTAGGGTTTAACGTCGTACTTAACAATTTTTTAGTCATATGATTGCGAAGGAGTCCTTAGAGTGCATGTAATATGCCTCCTTGTTGCAGGCGGATTTCCACCGATCTTTTATCTAGTGCTGCTTCACTGAGACGACTTACCCAAGGCAAGTAAGCTGCCCCACCGGAACCATTATACTGATACATTATAAAAATTAAATATTTATAGTAGCCCCACAGCTATATGTCCGAACCATTTTTGTCTCTGTGAGTGAGTGAGTGAATGCTTAGGGTTTAGCCTCGTACTTAACAATTGTTCAGTTATATGACGACGAAGGAGTCCTTAGATTGCATGTAATATGCCTCCTTGTTGCAAGGCGGATTTCCACGGCTCTTATCTAGTGCTGCTTCACTGAGACGACTTATCCAAGGCAAGTAAGCCGCCCCACCCCAGCTATTATACTGATACGAGTCAACCAGTCGTTGCACTCTTTCCTTCTCGCTGAACGCCAAGTGAGGAAGCTACAACTTGGTAGAGCGGTGGGGCTAGGCACCCTAAGCCGTGAGTTCGAGTCTCGCTTCAGCCAGCATTATCACTGTTCTCGAGATAGTTATTTCAGTGTTGGAAATTCAATAGATATTGATATATTCCCTTATGATGCTTTCGAAACACTGAGTGAGCTGACTTAAACCAGTTCCATTCATTACTGGGACAACATTTCTATTTCGTTAATTGTGTTTACCATCGTATACGCAAGAATATTTCTCTTTGACAATGGCCATGTTTATAGCAATCTGAGGGTTTGAAGTAAATCCCCATCATCGGCCAGATACATATCAAACCTTCTCAGTTGAGGACGCAGTTGAACTTGCAAGAGCTGGGTTCGAACGTACGACCTCAATGGCCCGTGTGCGATGGTTTGGAGCGAAAACTGACGATGTAGTCAGTAGTTTTTCATTACACAAAATTCTTTTGAGGTAAAACCCGTAAAGGCATTCACTAGAATAGATGATCACAACATACACGCCAAAAATGTAATACATCATAACGTCAGTATGAGTTAGTTTATGCCGCATTTACCAGCGCCTCCTTCGTAAGCAACAGGGGCCATAGTCAGCTTAGAAATAAAGCACAAGTTTTTGCAATGAAGGCTGTATTATAGACACTTAAAGCACGAGATATCCCCGCCAGCTAAGATGAATAATTGGCTGTACGATGAGATAATAGAAAGAGCAGCTGTTCGCGCGCTTTCGGCAAAAGAGAACCTTCGGCACTCCGAGGCAAAGAGAGTAAACAAAACAGTCTCTGCCTTCATACGCTGCCATCATCAAATCTGTTACCATTTTAGGCTAAAGTGATATACAGTGAGGCAGCAAACACAGTCTATTCTGTATGTAACTGTCCGCCAAAACTGAACATAATTACATAGACAAGCTTAGTGATTTTTCATTATAGTGATGTGTCTAACCACCCGCAAGAGGTTGCTCATAGTGACCGCCATTTCCAGAGTTGTGCCGAGTTGTATTAGTAATGATTCGCCTTTGGAACTGCCAATGGAAGCTCCATACGGTTGGCTTACTTCTCTTCTACTTTTTGCCCAGCAACACCGAGCTGCGTAAGCGATGGAGCGTTTATTTACCGTTGCCATCAAGTAGGATGAAGGGGATCGAGCATAAGAGGGTTAATCAAATGGAGAACTACAAACATTCCATGGACTAAATACGAAACCAAAGCCGACTCAGTGAAGTTGTGTGCTAACGCACACAGAGTACCCTGGAGCAGCACAAGAGCAGGAGGCGTCAGACCAACTATACAATGGTTGGATTAAGGTGCATCAATGATTCTCTGCAAACAGACACTATTCGATCTCTTTTCCGGTGTATGGTTCCACACGAAGACTCTTTGAATCTAGGTGACGAAACAGACGTTCACTTACCAATTATCAACCCTAATAGATGCATCGGGCCATTACTGGCGACACCAATTTCCCAACGTTCAACACAAACCACCAAATAACTAATAAAGAATATATAGTAAGAAATTTGCGCGAATTCGGGTAAAGGGAAGAAGTCAACAGTTTCAAATGATGCCGGAAAATGCCCTTTTGTTGCAGCTTTCAAACATTTCCCCTGCAATTTAATATTTATACGCCTACCACATCAGCGTTCAAATGTTGCAAAAACGTTTTAGTTCACTCAAGACTCAGAAGTCTTTTACCAGATGATGTTTTTTTAAGGCAAAGCCAATGCAGGCAGTATTCTGGGTCAATGCAAAAAATTAAAGATGTAAAAGGAAGTTGAGCTCACCGCAAGGAATCAGCACGACTTATACAAGGTCATAGATACGTTCCCTGGTAACCCTGTTCGGTACGAGGTGACTGTGTTTGGCCAGATGAAATAAAATGAACACTTTTTCGTACGAAAAAAAGCAGAACGACTTTATTTACTCACATACTCGTCTGATAAAATTCCATTGTAAATTCTTCCTGTGGCAAACAAATATTTGAAAAATGTCTAATGAAATGGAAGGCCGTTCTTGCAAGACACTGAAATGCATTTTGGTGAATTAACGGATTTTCTTCGTGCTAATGTATTTTGGTAATTTAAGGTCATATAATGCTTTTCTCATCTCAAAAGCATTGCAAGGTCTGAATATGAAACATTTGTGTTCACTGTTATCATTTATTTCTGATCAGGAGGAAAGAATGGTTTTTTCAGTTGGAATCCATTCGTCGAAACAGAAATTCGTATGTCAGCAGTCTACCGATAAGGTCAATAATGGCAAGGCCCATTCCCAAAACGACAAAAAATGCAAAGCATCAAAGAGCTAAGAAAGTATATTAAGTACGAAAATAGAACCGAATCATGCAAAGAGAAGCAGTCAACAGTTTTCAATGATGTTGGAAATACGCAAGGTATGTTTAAGGCGACTAAGTGAAATCACTATTCATGTTGTGTACCATGCTAGAACATAAGTTGTCGTTGCAAAGCGATCTTATGAAAATTTGTATTATTATCATTTTTCCTCACCAGGCGGTCGCAGAATTTCTTACCGAATCTACGTATTTAATCTCAGTATTCGGTCAAAATTTTACTTCTTGAGACAAAACATAGAAGTGAAAGCTCAAGTTGGAAACCTCAACTCGCCGGACACCACTCCACCTTTTCGGAAACCACCCCATTTTTTCGGAAAACGCCTCATTTCACTGGATAACGGACGAATCTCCAGCTTATACCGGCAGCAAAGACACGAGGAGCTACTCAGAACGTGCGGCTTCATTGAGAACGTTGTCGTGATCTTATGATACATAAGACAATGAAAACACTTTAGACATGGTGTTTACCGTATTGTGAGCTGTCATGAGACACTTATTTCATCACCATTTGTGGCAAACCGCTAATATAGACAATTTTCAGAATGTAGTTCATTTGTAACAAAACATTCTTCTGAGTTCAAAATTTGAAGTTGAAAGAAATATGCTTTTAAAACATTGTCTAGCTAATAACTGTTTCATCTGATGAAGGAATATACATGCTCTGAAATCTCGACCAAAGTACAGTTATTATCACTGGCAACACGTTTTTGTCGTGTTCCATACGACTTTCCATTCTACTTCGCTTTATGTATGACTTTCTATTTACGCTTGCTTTGTTCCGCTAATCCCACCATGAGAATCCACACACGGCGTTCGCTGTAGGCAGATTTCCAAATAGGATAAACCCCTTGCTTTTCTTCATGAATTATCCAGACGTGTGGGGGACGAGAGGGTGAAAGGATTCATGGGGGCAAAGGTCAGATGACAGCGGGATCGGTTAAACGCAATGGGTGCACTCAAGAAGCATCCGTTGTCAGCTTGCGGTCATAAGGTCAAGATGCCGAAAGGAGATGCCGAACCTTCCGCGTCTCAGCGGGGGAAATCTTTAACCTCTGCCATTATAGTTCTCCATTGACGTATTTTCCACGGAAATAGTAATCAGACAGGCAGAATGTTTGAGCAACTTTCAAAAACAATTGTCAGTTCTTACAATAGGATGCTGTTGTGGGTGGAAAACATTTTTGATAAAAGACAGTTGAGCAGTAATTTGTAATGACTGAAATGAGTAAAAACGTTCACAGTGGCTCTTAATTTGAGAGCACTTCCAAACAGTTTCTGAACCAGTTTCTGACCAGACAAAGCTGACCTGACATGTTTACAGTTACAGTGTTCCTTTTGGTAAGGTGTATGGATGTTTTCATTATAACATCGAAAATCATTCACTGCCTCCTGTTTTAAACATGTTCTCGCCTTGGTATGGCTGAACTATTGCCCATAAGTCATAATCATTCATTCATTCATAAGGTGCATTTTTTGCAAGCAACGATACTGTTATAAATGCGGCGCATTTCATATCAGTCACAGTGTTGCTATACATGTGGTGCAATTTTTGTCAGTTGTGTTTTGTGTAAATATGCATATGACGTCACTTGCAGATTGCTTTCTACAGGCTTCTACCGCGTCACATACATTGTTTCTAGAACTAGGCTGTCATTTACGGCACTGTATGCTGAAAAGACTACAACATCCTCCTGAATACTATGATAAGCCATTAGACTTCCCTTTGACGGCAAGTTTATCTTTTGCTAAGACTTGAAGTATTATTTTTCTTTGGCGCAAATTTCAAAGGAATGGGATCAGAAATGCCGAACCCTTTTTTCTAGGATTTGAAGATGGATAACAACAAAGACATTTTCTACTTCAATCTCTGAACAACTCGGTGTCTCAAACATGCGTTTCAATTTTTTTTTATTTTGGACACAAAGACAACTACATTTGGCAACAAAGTCCTGGGAAATGATAGATATTGAATATACGCGAAAAAAAGTCACCATTATAGTCCCTTATTGGCAACAAATTCAAGTTCGTCGCCATACTGTTCACTACGCTCTCAAGGTGCGGTTTCCCTCGCGGGCATTGTGGCTTCCGCCTCAAACCGCACCTGGTGGGTGTTGTATTACGACAAAGCCCTGCAGGAAACAAACAGTCTGATTCTTGTAATGACCTATACCTATACCCTGGTAAGCGTATTAGGACGAACCCCTACAAACTTGTTTATCCAATCGTTAGGATTCCGGCTTATGCCCGTGATGGATTTCGGGGCTCCGTCGATCGAGGCGCGATGCCCCCACAAGTTTTCCCCTAACGCAAAACAAGATTAATCTATCTAGTATGACATGGCCTATATGATGGCAATTCTGGCTGTTTTACGCATATAGCTTTAATGGCCAAATGTCTAAATGTGGAAGATGTTCTGCGACTAGAATTCTAGGCTGTACATGCTAAAGGAAAGCCTTGGAGAGCGTAGATTAAAACAACAAGAGCGTTTGACTCTACGTCACACGTGCGGCGATTTTCCTACTACTGAAGTGTTATTTACTACTCAGCTACAACTCAGAAACTGTATTAACATTCATACGACCGTAAGACCATGTGCAGCTATTGCACTATTCGCAGCAACATGCCAAAAATCCAAGCAGGGCCATGTAGCATCGTTATTAACTATAACTGCTCTTTCAAATACACACAAAAAGATACACAGCAGAGAGGGCCTGCCTAAACGCAGAATACCAGAGGACTTGAAAATAGAATATCATTTACCTTGAGACTTCACCTTGGCTGGTCAAGACCGACATTGGTAACTATTACCAAATTATTCATTCAATTATCTCGTTGTTTAAGGCCATACTCAAGAATTTTTTTTTAAATTATACCATACACCCGACCTTTGGAATGTTACGAGCGAACTTTTCCAAAAGAGAAATATGCCACATTAGCAAACGCTTCAAGAAGACCGCTGACCGTTTATTGGCACCAATTATGCATTTATGTACTGATACTTTTGCAAAGACAGGTTTTGACTCGATTTATGCATTCAAATGATCACATCGGAAGGGGAAAATACAAGGATAAACTTCTTGGATTTCTCTGTTATGCCAAATCTTTAATTTCAGCGGGACACTCTCTTGCTCGTTTTCTTACAAGCATTGTTTTCATCGGATCCAATCTTTCCTTAACTAGTGAGGTCACAAGTTCGAATCCAGCTCTCGATGGTTCGGCTATGACTGTACCTGATGAAGGGCAATGGCTCATACTGTACAGTAATTGAGTTGCTACGGTCATATCTTTAATTGCCGTAACGGTTGTATAGGTCAACAAATCTTGAATAGGACATAAAACAGAATTCAAATCAATAAATCAATCAAATAAACAATTCCTCCCGTCTGTATGAGGTACTCAATGTCGAGCTCTTAAAACCTTAAAATGTAAACTCGTGAAAACACTAAGAAATTGCTGAATAATTAATCAGCAAGGGAACATGCTCGATAGCAATTACGTTAACTTCCCTGATACAAACATTTAGACTTTCGCTGGTTTCCTGTAAACCTTGTAAAACTACAGCAACGCAATTGCTGGATACCCTGGATATTTCTAAATTGTGTGATTGACAAACGTAGCGAAAAGACCACAAATTAGATTTGACTTAAATCCACGTCATTCGGCCATTTTCGTGGCTAGTGAGTCCTGGGTTCGTGGCGGCCAGGGCTTACGTGCTTATGCGAGATCTCTTGAAACTCTTATCGACCTCAGTTGGTTTCGGTCAGTGCCCTCGATATAAATTCGTAAGTAGCAAGCTAGGCTGTTTGGTAGTCCAGTCACGTCTTGCAGGCTCTCGCGGTCATGACGGGGACCCAGAAAACTATCCGATGAGACGAGAAAAAAAGCTAAACGATTCTCAATCTAAATTCAGTGGCTGACCGACTGCAACAAGCTTAAGTTGTTGCGCGTTTGATTTAATTAACTTTATGTCCATTGGCACGACGAAATTTCCAAAACCATGCCGTTCAGGATTTGTGTACCGTGCTGAAATAGACCTAACTAAAATAAAGCCACTCATTTGGAATACATGTTTCTCATCCTTTATATGCTGCAATATATACTTCAATGATTGTACAACTTTATACGGATGCTGTTTTCTTGTAGCGAATCGCAGAAAACCAGAGCATTAAACCGTAACAACTGCAGAGGCGATTGTAACTTTGTTCTTAGTACAACGCTAATTCCTAATATTGAATCTTAATTTTGGGATTCTAGTCGAACTGAAGTCTTACTGCCTTTTATGTAGTCTCTCCATTGTCTCCACCATTGTAAAAAGCAATATCAATTGGCTATGGCTGCTGGCCGGAATAATGTGTTCTTTGATAAATCAAGACTAACAAAAACAGACTTACGCAGCCACCCGACCCCCAAGCTCCCTCACCTCATTCTTTTGGGATGTAATTGTGGCTTAATTTTTCAAAATTCAATTGCACTTAACATCATTTCATTTTTTTACCTATGTCTGCTTAGGCTATGGTGCTAATAGGGCGTGTAAATTGCTACTATTTATGCATTTACATGAACAAAAACAGTCACGATAAAACCCTGACTAAAAGTAAATTGACAACAGGCCGTATTTCGCCAGTTACGTGTGACCATTTGCCAGCTATTACACTGTCGTCACTACTCTCTATATGCTGAGCGTCTTTAATTATTTTACAAAGAATTGCACACATCTTACCAATATTGAGAACTTGAGAAAAATTGAGAAAATTTGACTTGATCTTTAACAGCATTTATCATGCACAATCTGCATACTCCTTCCCAAGTACACCACTGAAATCTTCTAAAATCAGAAGAAATACTCAGTGTTTTTTATTCATCTCTTAAACAGATACATTTATGCAGGTATGTATTGCTTCATACCTTTACAAAAAATATCCCACAGTAGTTCCTCGAGAAGCTTTATGTAAAAACAAAATGTTTAACAGTCGTTTAGAGACCTACTCTTAAAACGTGCCCATGCATAGTAAAAGAAGACAAAAAAATTCGTTTTACCTTTAGAGAATACTTCAGGACTACATGTATATAATGTCCCATTCAAGTGGTTGCTCCATCAATTTGTCAGTGCTTTTTAACAGCACCAGGAACCGTTATTCAGGCCGTTACACAGCTGTCTCCGACACGTTAAGAATGTATAGAATTGGCATAATGCCAGATTCTGACAAGAATACAAACGGACAACTTTTCTCATAGCAGCAATTGTCCAAGGAGAAGTTGTTAAAGCACACCACTTCTGTATATTACCAGATATACTTTGTAATGTGTTAAGAATTGTTTTCAATATGTTAATATAGAATTCGAGGCTTGTTTCTGACAATCATACCTTAATTCTTCTAATTTTTGCGACAGATATTAGTAGTGTAAAAAGTAGAATATTCCATTTCCTTACCAGCCTTTTGGAAAAGTAAAAAAGGAACTCATTATTCCTGCTACAATTACATATATATTGGCTAAATTGAGCAGATCAGGTGTCCCAAAAATGTGGAAATATAGGTTATTAAAGATCTGTTTTAAAATTATGTACCCAAGTGTGAAAAAAACGTTTAGATGTCTGTTATGGTTTTGATTTACACTTATTTATTTATTTATTTATTTATTTATGTGATGAGTGTTTTCCACCGTGCTCAGGAATATTTCATTTATTCGACGGCGGTCATCATTATGTTGGAAGGAAACCGTGTTCAACCCACGACCATCCGAAGGCCATCCCACATACGGGGAGAGGAAGCCAGCAGGAGCTGACTCACACTTAACTTATGAGATCATAAACTTAACCTGCAAAGTAACATACTTAATGTGCAGTACAATAGAGCATTTTTTATCACTGAAGAAAATGTCTTGGCCACTGACTGGCTCTTCACATTCCAAGCTTACATACATAAATTCAACAGAACACTTCAAAAAGGTTACAGTTATCTTTGTCAATCGATTATCATTTGAAGAGCACTTCGTAGCTCCAAAATAGAATATCGTGCAGCGATACGACTCAAAATGTGATCAAAAGTTAAAAATCAGTTACCAAAATTCCTTACATACAACCAAGGTGACTTTTACTGCGATTTAAACAAGAACAAAAAACAAAAAAGAAAAGTATTTGCTATTATATATCCTGTCAGCAACATTGCGGCAAACTGTTTCTACATGTCCTCCAACTCATTTGTGTATCTAGCTCCAAATAGCGGAATCTGCCCTTACCTTGCTTGTCGACATGGTTATAACACGGCGAGTACCCAGTTCTTAAATGCCTAGCAGCTCCGCAGCATGAACTGTTAAGACGGGCGATAGACCTAAACACCAGCAAGTGGTCAGTGAGCGATCCGTGAATGGTCACAGCAGTGACTCAAATCGTTAGGCCGTGCACTTCTCAACTGACCACTGGTCGAGGCGCACCGCCTAATACAGATTGCGGATAAACTCGCTGATTCTATCTTTCAATGATCGCCGTTTCTTCTCGGTTACGTAACACATCAGTACAATACAACTCCTCTTAATCGCGTAGTCACACTACCACTAACACCTTGCCCAAATCACCACCACTAACACCCCCTCCCCTCTTCACATTTCCCTCCCCCCCCCCCTCCGCTAAGTTATGGCACGCATATACAATGTATGTGTTTATACAACATGAAAATCAAAACGGGTTACCCGCCCTCTAGTACTAAATTGAGTGGTTTACGTTAGTGCGTGTTTGCTAACTCTCACAACAGGCGCTCTGGTCAGGTTTTCAGAGAGTTTACGGCACAGGGATTACCGGCTATACTTGGATAATTGCACGGACACATGCCGCTCAAACGGCTTGCTGGTAATATAATAGACTTTGTAAAACTGGCGAGATTTTTATCTTCGCTCCTTTATTGATCACTAATCTGTTTAAGCTAAAATCTCTTCTAGTCATGCGGTCAATCAACCCCCGTCCCCCCCCCCCCCGAAATTTGCCAGTGAATTTTATGCGCAAACAAACAACATGGTCTCCATGTGACACAGTCTATTAGCGAATGTCTTTGATGCTAGAATAAATTATACGTACAACCAACAAATACAGAAAAACACCTCGAGATACATTCAGTGGTGGATAATTTGACACTACAATGAATTATACGTGCAAACGTAGAATCGCTCCATAAGACATTTCAGTGGTGGATATTTTGAAAATAAACTATAAAATAGTTAAAACAAACCCCTATAGAGTACCACTGTTGATGGATATTTTGATCAAGCAAGCAATGAATTATACGTACAGCTAGAGAGACGTTATAGAATCGCCCCAACAGAAAGTTTCACTGATGGACATCTTAACTCTGTAATGAATTATAGGTGCAAACGACAATACAGTATAGAATCACCCGCGGAGGAGATGTTAGTGGTTGATATATTGACGCTACAAACAAAGAATTTGTGTGCTAAAAACAACTATACAGAATTACACTCTGAAATTGTTTTATTGATGGATATTATGACTCAACAATATATAAAAAAGACAGTTGGCACACGCCCTTAAGGTTCCCTTTTTAAAGCAATTTGAGGAAACGATGTGATATTTATTTCATAATACTATTTTTTATTCGAAGAATTTAGATGAAATCAATGACCCCGGGAACAGCTCTGCAAGCAACAACGGTAATAAATATCTTAGTTTTCCCGAATCTGTTTTATTGCATACCGGGCGCTGTTTCATAAATGCATAGATTTTAGCTGAGGTGTCCATTCATTAAGATCGTCAAATTACGCCTAAATGATGCCCAGAGAAAACCGATTTCAAACACCAGCACAATTTTTCCCCTGGAAAATTTAACAAAAAAAATTAAGTTTAAAGCTTTGTAAAACGCATTGGCTGTGTTCCACAAATTTCTCACACCTGTTATACGGTTTTGCATAACTTAATAAGCCGTCATTTCTGGCCGATAAAAATTAACATCATTTTGAGGCTTAATTGAGCCGAATTGCTTCCATTTTTAGACACGCTAGTGGGGAATTGTGTAATTGATTACGAAATTGTGACGAAGAAAACCAGCAGGGCGAGAATGGGGATAGAGAGAAGATTACTGTTATAGTAAATTGTGCCAGTGTGATATTTGCTCATATTTCTGACACGTAATATCATCTAAAAAATATGTTTTCCTACACCGATAAATCAAGATCATCCAAAATACTGACTCGAGTGAGATTCGAACTCACGATAGTTTATACCGACTGATTTCTCGAACCTGATGGAACGGAACGCTTGTTCGAGTCCGTTTTTGTGCGCAGTGAATGATTTTCACAAATATACACATCATTTTAGTAAATATAATTAAAAAAAACTACAGTATAAAGAGTAAAACTAGAGCAGCGACAACAATGTGCCATCAAATGTAAACTGCTTTAAAAAGCGGTAATAGACACGCCCCCTAGTCCCATGGCTTAAGTAGAATTAGGCAAAAAGGATGTGATGTTAATTGCAGTTTATTAGACTGATCTAGAATTACTCAAAATGCTGTCAGTGTTGTCATAACATTAAGCAAATGAAAACATTAAAACAATGCAAATAGACCAGGCTTCGGAGATGCTTAGCCCACGAGCATAACCCTTGTTTAAATATGCAGGAATGCAATATAACACCGTAGATAGTAAAACTGGAGGACGACAGTGTTGTAATTGGCATTTGTAAACGTCATCATGATGGGCTGGGAAAGGAACATTTGACGTCAACAAAATGACGTCAAGGGTCCTGCTGCCAGGCGTGTGACAGGTTCCCATTGCAATCATCGTCAGAGAACGCATCGGATTCTCTGTATTCTGGGAATCCCCAGGACTATGCTTGCTGTTATACCGTACTGTCGACATCCGTTCACGTGGAGGCAAACACGTCTCTTTATTCTATGAAGCCTCTGTTGATTGATAAGCCAGCACTGTTACACGTACATGTATATATAGGGAAGACTCTAGCCATTGCGGAACACTTGGAAACGCCTGTTGTCAAGACGTGAGCATACCTCCACCCAATGAAAACATCACTTAGGAACTGAACAACATAAATATCTTAAAGCTGACACAAGTTAATTGTTAAGTTGCTCATAGCGATGTTTCAAGAGCGAAATATTCATGTACTTGGTGTAGCTCAAAACTGACAGTCGTGGTTCTTCATTGTTTGATGCCCTTCATAGCTTTGGTCGACCCAGCTATGCAGTCGGGGTGTCATGTCTCGTGTCTTACGCATCGTGTTTATGTGAGGCATCACGGTAAATGTATCGGAATTAAGAATGGCGAGGAGGTACTATCTTGATAAGATCGAAATATGTTACAATCAACCTTCTTCTAGCAGCAAGCAAGCAAAAACTTTGAAGAATAATGATATGACCAGGGAAGGGAATATAGGAAAACGTGAATTTGCGGTTGCATTGGATCAGTTCTCACCAGCTTACGCCTAGTTAACATAATTAAAGTTAAAGGAATTCACAAACATATAATAAGGAAAATTAAACTTTACATTCAAGATCTATAGGTGCCAAAAGCTTGCTATAAAAACTGACAAGGTTAACTGAAAAAACAGAGTTTGCTTTTTGTTAACCTCGCTGTTTGTAATACAACCTAAGACCGCCACTCAAAAGGACTATAAGGGTCGTTCGTAGTAAAGGACTCCATCCCCAGTCCGTGCCTATCAACGAGCCATTCATCACAGAGGACAAGATATTGGTTTTTGTTGAAAAATACCGCGGCGAAGCTGGCGTCGTCGGGGAAAGCTGTGCTGTCTGTGCGCTGGTCTTCTGTAGAACAACTGTACAGACATACGCCTATAATATAGGAGTCGATGAGTACGAATTCTTTCAGCACTTTTCACTACCCCCCTCAGTTTGCTGTGTCAACGAGACTGTTTGTTAACCGTTGAACAAAAGCTAGGCTAAGTAAGCCGCAATGCCGCCACCCTACCTCCGCACCTGCGTACAGTTAGTAACAACACTGACTGGTTCAGGACGCCTGTCTTATAGTTATTTGTGACTAATGCACCTAGCTTACGGTGGACGATGAAGGATGCACCCATCTTGTACTGTCTTGGTGGCCATCTTGGAAAGGTTTTCCACACGATTTAAATGTCTTTGCATTCTTTTAATGTTCTTGTATGTTAACCGTGAAGACAATTCATCATTTTAAGTAATTCTAAACCCATTGTGAAATATATTGTAATTGTAATCACTGCATTATTACGTAGTTCTGCTAAAGCCATGACGATGGGGAGGGGTTGGGGTGGTGGTGTTTGGGGGCTGTAAATAGCTGTTGTTTAAGCATTTACATGAACAGTTAGAATGAAACCCTGATTGAAGTAAACTGATAGTAACACTTCACTGGTTACGTGTGACCATTTGTCACCTACCTCCCATCATGATGTCGTCGAGGTTCTAGTTTTTACTCTCTGCTGCGGTCTTTTTATATTCAGATTAGGGACACAAATCGTGTCTTAGCATGATATACCAGTACAATCCACTGTGAAAATCAGAAAGTTGTCTATTTCCTTTGGATACGTGTTTTATTCTCTTATTGAGGAAACGAACCCAATGCCGTTCAAATCCATCTGAAACGAGGAATTCCTTACGGGAAACAAGACAGCGAGGTAAAACATTAGACTGAGGGCTGATTTTATTTGAGGAAAAATTTGAGTATGAAATTGGGTTTTGCAGTGAACAGAAACAATGTAAGATTAACTAGGGTTATCGTCTAAGTCAAGATCATAACTGTTAGTTATTCTCTTAGTTAACAGCCAATAGCTGATGATTATTTCTTTTAGATTTACGTTTATGACCCTTTAAGCCAAACGTGGATGCGGGCACATAACTGATCCTTATCTGTTGTATAGACCATTGGGAATATACAAGTATTTCACTCCTTTCTGGGCATATATTGCTGACTTGCCTCGGCTTCAATGTCCTTTTCAATATTGCCTTATATTTCCGTCATCATTGTGTTGGTCTTTATCACGGTATCAGGAAAACATAAATGTTATATGCTGCGTTTAATGTGATACCTCACCGAAAAATCGTTTTCAAGTACCTCCCAGCCTGTCACAATTTCTTGGCATCGGGTTGACCATTTTCGGCGTTGCTGTTCACACCAGTTCAAAGAACGCCATTTAATGTTCGTGGTACGAAACGCGCGGAGAAAAAACATATCCGCAATTCTGAAAATAGAGTGAATGCCCTTCCGGTCGAGCCATCCTAACGGTCATTGTTCCATTTTAAAATGGCGATATTTATGGATGGGGCATAAGCTCATTTTGATTTGATCAAAGAACACTTCTCAACGTATCAAAGATTTGAATCTCTCTGTTCGTAAGACATGGGCGTAAACACAAACGTTTTGAGCAGCCAGGAGTGTTGCCTTGTTTTGAAGAAATCTTTCTAATGTGATGTATCTAACGCTGATTCATATGTATCTGGGTGCAGATGTTGGCAACAGTACAAAGAACTTAAAACAGGACTGTCGGATGGATGCGAAAGTAATGGGATCATCCAGTTCTTAACGCCCTGGATTCGTTTTGATTTTAACTGAAGGGGAGCAGGGGGTGATAATACTTTTGGCACAATGCCAGTTTTTAGGTAACTGGCCCATGAAACATCCTTTGAAGTGACTTAATCCCAGCAACACCTGCGCACTATCGGTCGGTGTGGATAACTCAAAGCCGTGAAGCTGGTTTTTTTTTTTCACAATTAATGTATTTATTTTTCACTATTAATGTAAGTAAAAAAATAAAAAACGGAACTTTGTTAGCAAAAAGCACTAACTGCTAAGAAATTAAAGCTAATGTCGCGCGTGTAGAATGTGAATGAACAAAAAAAAGGTAAAATTTTGGTTATTTAATGGGCACATTTCGTAAGCTTTTACGATGAAAAGACAGAATACCGATCTGATGACAGTTTCCTCTCATCATAATGCTGGCCTCCGTCGTATATGTGAAATATTCTTGAGTCAGTCGTGACATTTATCTTAATGTATATGGTAATGATCTTGGCAATAAAAATAATCAAATAATGTATAATTTATCAAGGCATACCAATCGCTAAAATGGAGCAGGTCAGAATTTAATCCCAGTTCAGGTCAAGCATAAGACTCTGGGAATAAGAATAGGTAAAGCTGGTACTTCTTCGTTTGTTGCTCAGTATTAGCAGAAAGGCAAAGTATTCATAGACACAGTGACGACGAGGGTACCTCCAAGTGCAGTGTCATGTCTGCGTTATATACGCAGTAATATTGGTGTCTGCATGGCCTTTCAACGAGACAGTACTTTAAATATTTTGTCACTGAGATCGGCTTGATAGAAGGATATACACGATCGTGATTTATTTATTTAATTGGTGTTTTACGCCGTACAGAGGAATATTTCACTTACACGACGGCAGCAAGCACTATGGTGGGAGGAGACCGGGCAGAGCCCGAGAGAAAACCTACGACCATCCACAGGTTGCTGACAGACCTTCCCACATAACGGCCGGAGAGGAAGCCATGAGCTGGATTTGAACACACAGCGGCCACATTGGTGAGAGTCTCCCGGGCCATTGTCCCCTCGGCCACGGAGCCTCCCCCCACCGGGTCGTGATATGAACGATGTGTTAAAAGTTACGTTGAAATGCAGCCCGACAAATTAAATAATTAAATGGAAAATTTGCATGAGCGGCTAAACTGTTTATATGACTATGTGTCTTATTATTTATTTATTTAAATGATATTTAAGTATAATCTGTAACAGCACAATCCGTAACAGTACAATATGCCACAAAATGTACAGGGAACAACACATTCTGTAACAGCACAATCCACACAAGCGTACGTTTTGGGATGAGGCCTATCTATCTCCCAAGACACATATCAATCACAGACCACCCAAGGAGTGAATATGAGGTCGTGAGAGAGAAAAAGTGTAGATTGGCAGAGGGTGGGAGGAAAAAGCTTTTCTCTCAGAATGCAGGGTGTGTGAGCTTCCTGTCACAAGGTATAACTGGATTCTGTCAAGACGAAAGGTTTCTCACATGACTGGCGATAGATGGATTGATTGGTTGGTACCAGTTGTTACCCCAGTCTAGAGGATAGCTAATCAGGGCCAATCCACAGAAAGACAATGCCAGAACTGATTCTGGCTGCATAAATATTCACGAACTGATTTCCTATCATGTTTAAAAGTGCAAACAAACCTGACGCACAAAACCAACCAAAAGCTCAAAAGTTAAACCAAAATTATAGTGCCTCTAATAGAATGACTCTAACAGAAAAGCTGTACATAAAAGCATAATCTTTCCTTCCAGCAACTCAGGTAAGTATGGTGGCCTCGTTAGTTTCCTTTTTAACATCTTCTGCTGATCTACAATAGTTCAGAGGACTTTCTTATGAGAATTAACATTATGAATAAAGGATCTGAAGTATATACGAAAGGAAATTAACGCGGAAACAAAAATATTTTACACAAGATCGATAAATTTAACTAAAAGCTTCGAAAAACAGCGAAAAACGTTTTCTCTGCGGTGTAAACGTTTTCTCCGCGATGTAAACGTTTTCTCCGCGGTGTAAACGTTTTCTCCACTTTGTTCAAAACAATAAGCTTTCATTAGAAAAACCTTGAAAATGTTACAAATTGACTTAAAACGTGATTATACTGAAAATATAATATGTTTTGTGACATCATCAGAAACCGATGGCTAATTCTCTTTTGCATGTAACTAACCATATAGCTGTTACGGATGTTATTCTTTTATCATTTGGGACTCATTCCTGCCTAAAGGAGAAGACAATTTTAACACCCTGTAATTTATGCTGAGGGTGTGTTGCCTCTCAGCCAATGAGAGTAGTTAAAACTGCTGGCTTGTTCGTGTAATCTCGGAACCTACGTCCAACATTCCGGTTTTCTGATCGTCAAGCGGAAAACGAATTGTCCTGTTCGCTACCTTCTGGAAGAAAAATTCTACCGGAAATGTACGAACTGCACTTCGGCGGTTTCCGACGGCAATTCCCCTCCTTACACAGAAGACTTCAGGACTAGTTCTTAGGCAAAATGGTTTCGCCCACAACAGATTTTGGCGCTGACTTTATTTATAATTTATCAACTTGAGGTACATATTAGAATTTTTATGGCATGCACCTGGTAGGAAATGCATACTCTTTTCGATGGTATTTGATTGATATTTAAATTTTCTTCTCCTTTAAAGTAATTGGGACTAAACCTAAGTATTCTGTTGATCATTCTTGTCTTTGCGATGGCGATTATATTACAAAGTGGCGAAGTATACTCATGAATTAGTATTACAACACAACAATGGTCAACGCTGCATAAATAGACAGGCGTTGCCACTGTGCGGGAATAGGTAGCATATGGGTGGGTATGTCGGATTAGACGGGTTCATTTGTATTTCGAACCTGGTCCTTGGCACACAAGTAGCTTCGATAAATGACCGATTTTTTTCTTTAACAACCCACACAAAATGCTGCTCATTACTATTCCCTCAGCTTTTATTTGGTTGAATGGTGTTGAAAGAGAATTAAGACCCTTTATGTTTATCAGTGCTCCTTCAAAATGTTTCCTCCATCGTAATTACCTTGATTCTGTGCCAATTTAAAGTTCTCCATCAGTGCATTCCTGTCAACTCTATTATGTCTGAGTAAAGGGCCAACTTGAAAGCTTAAATTCTAAAAAGGGTAAGATAGCAACGGTATTATTTGACATAGGTACTGTATATGCCATGGTGCTCCTAGAAAAACTTCAGCAATAGGCCGTGTTGATTGTTCACGAACCCGTGGGCCTTAAGTTTGACAGGGTGTGCCAAGAGGAGAAACTCTTGTCCCTGACAAGGTAATAAGAGCTGTGGTGAAGAGATAATGATAGGTCTGCTGATACGCTGTCTGTCTGGCAGGGATTCACAATTGCACTTATATCTACACGGTTTTGCTGTCAGTCAGACATTCACTGGTCTTCGACTGGATTAATATCAAATCTGTTCAGTTCTTCCCGTGGTCAGCTATTGTGTGGGCTGCGTGGAATTTCTATCTTAAATGAATATACTCCCGTCCAGGAGTAAGCGCGTCAAACACTACACGCCGTGCTACGTGCTTACCAGACACACATACTCCTCGCCGTATTGTTAATCAGAGGGATACTAAAAACACAGTCACTTATGCCAAGTAGTTCAGAGCAACACAGAGTAACACTTAAATTTAAGGGAAATTCAAACCAAAAATGTTTTAAATCTTAAATCTGTAAAACCTGTTTAGGAGATATCTTACTAACAAGATTACACCACATGCGAACAGACCACCAAACTTGCACAATGTCACATCCACCGACGGACAGGTACAACTCAAGATGTACCCCATGCTGGCTTCCTCTCCGGCCGTACGTTGCAAGCTCTTTCAGGAGCCTGCGGATGGTCGTGGGATTCCCCCGGGCTGTGCCCGGTTTCCTCTCACCACAATGCTGGCCGCTGTCGTTTAAGTGAAATATTCATGAGTGCGGCTTAAAACACCAATGAAATAAACAATCAAGATACCCCCCCCCCCCCACACACACACAGGCCCTTTTTCATTTTATTATCGATTACTTAAGACTATTTTAGCTATTATCAGGTAATGAGAAGAAGAAGTCTTACGCCATTAGCTTTGTGATTAAACTAATCCATCAGCATAGAGTCTATGTGTAACTACATTTAGTCTGGATCACCTATCCCTGTCTGTAAAGCCAGGATTTGATGACTAAAATGTTTGTGAACTGGCCGGCAAGTTTCAATTAAAATTTCGAAAATACATCCCAATTAGAGTCACATGCCGTTCAAAGGGCCTGAAAAGTATTGGTGAGTTTTTTCTATATTATCACAACTCGGTCTAAACAATCTACATGTATCTGTTTTTGCACAATTTTATGATTTCGAGATATATATCAACACTAACGGAACTTCCTTAGCGTTTTACAATAGCATACGTATCTGTACAAATTAAAGTGCACCGACTTGTTGTGTTTGTGTTTTGTTTGCGTACGATCATTGCTGTAATAAATCAAGGCGCATTAGTTGAGCGCAAGAGAGTTTGCATGAATGATGGAATTCCTCCGAATAAAAGTCGTCTGCACTCTAACGGACTGCACCCACATTGGGAATACTAAAAATTTGACAGCAACAGAAATACGGAGCACGGAGTCATATTTCAGCGAAGACAAGAGCTATGATGAATTGTCCACGGATGAGGCTAGAAAACTGCCACATATGTCGAAACAACAGCCGAGGAGCAAGACTCTCGGCGCCGGATGAACAGAATCGGGTTGTTTGAAATTCCTCACTCGACTAGATTACCTTCATCAACCGGGGACAATGTCGTCAGCTTCCATTGATTTAATGATCTGGAAATGAGAGCATGAAGAAAAGCACAGCCTCGGCGAGCTCTTCAACCAGAACAACCTCGGAGCCACGCCAAATAATGAGAGTCCATTTTTCAGGAATCGCCGATACTCTTTGCTATTGATTAATTACCCCCCTTGATTTCCTACAGTCCTTAGAGTCCGATTCCGCTTCAAGGTATGAAGTACAGAATTTGATAATTCCCTGGCAAATCCCCCTGGCGACAACTTGGATGCAGCATAACACACGCGCCGTTGTTTTGTAGTTTTTGTAAGTAAATAGGCCGAGTCGGACTCAAGGGACTTGTTCACAGATTCCCCGCTCTTAATTGAGTCGACTGAAGAGTTCTTAAGGGACGCGTTAACCTCAATTCAAATCGGCAAATCTTTTAATCAGACGCATTGATACCGCAGTAATCGACCGAATTTAACTCCGGCGCATCGACCAATTTCACCATTGTGCGGATGCATAAGGCTGGGTATAAAACTGGTTTTTAACTCGACAGATTCCCAGTGTTGCATGTGGGATAAAAATGCTTGATTTCCCAAGACGCTTCGCAGTCGTACATACGTATACCTGGGTTGAGGATGGGAACAATATCAAGGCAAAATAAAGGGTTAGTTTTAGAGCAATTGTACAATTTACTGGCATGCTTCAGAAATTGGGCTAATGACCTCTGTCCCTCTTCCCCAGCCACTCTAGTCTCATCTCTCCAGGCTTCTTAACGAAAAGCAATAAATTTCTCTGTTCCAACATACAACCTTATCGATTAAATATCTGTACGTTCACGCGATGCACACAAGTGCACGGGAGATGTCGTCTTGAACTCTCATCTTTCGTTTTCTTGAGGCGGAAGGGAGTGGCGGAGGGGGTTTAGACGAGGGGGTACGATTAGGCTAAGCTGTGGTAAAGCTAAATGGGCAAGACATGGGGACAAATGCAGACATAACAATTAAAGAAATAAGGACCGAGATGGGTGGTCAAATCATGGATTTTGTTTGATATAGCAGACGATGTGAAGACGTAATAAGCATACATGGCTATTTTCTTATGGCTGAGACTAATGTAACAGTCTCAACTTATGGTAAACATTTCTCTACACAGCAGCACCAGCCACTGTAACCACGTGAAATACAAGTCCGGCTCTACTCTTAGAAGCTTTAAAATCTTAATTCGAGACGTAGAACGTAAAACAACAGTTCTCGAACTCCCAATGGCCTTTTTCAACCTTTCTAGTTATTATTCTTATAAACACCGATGTTGTGATAATACAAGTAGTAAGACTGTGCCAGGCCTAACATACCATTATTATTTGTTGCAACTCTTCGTAAAGAATGCTTAAAGAGTACCGAATTGCACTCTTCACGGCACCATGTCTTAAGTAGAATTAGGTATTAAAATACTGCAGTGATGTTAATCGTAGCGCATTGGACGCCAATGCCCTTGAATTAGCCAAAAGGCTGTATTGTCACCGCATGTAATATACGAAGACATTAAAGAAACCAAGGGAAACCACAGCACTTAGTCAGATGCCTGATGTACTCCATCATATAAAGCCTCAGCCGACCCATATGAGGCGACATGACGCTTTAATACGAAACTTCAGTATGTATGATATCAGATACACCTGTGTCCATGTGCCAGTCCTATCATTTTGAGAAAAATTCACACTGAGATGCGAGATTTTACGGTTAGAAGATAAATTGTCCTTTGCTAATCTGGTCAACAAACCGTTAAAGTGTTTGAGGTACAACAACAGCATCCAGTGTCGTTCGCGGCCAGAATAATTGTTAACCTCTTCAGGTTTATCCTGGCATAAATGTACAAACTCACACTTCGGAACAGATTTTCTTAGTTCAAGTGACGGTGGGTTAAATAAGGTTCTACGAAACTAACAATATTACTGCTGTTATTTATCTCCAAAAAATATCCCACGAGAAATTTGTTTACACATTGCCAGTGAAAGAGAGCGTGGCACGAGCTGGAAGATGAGAGGTATTTATCACATTTTTTCCGTTCCGGAATGCCAAGTTGGTTCCGGGTTTGATGGGAAGCTGCCGGAGTTGGCGGAAGTCTCCGGATGAGAGCGGAAATTCACGAGAATATTCCTACTCTGACATTTCCGCTCTGATTCCAGGAAAGGAGTTTCATGAACAAGACGGGTAATTAATATTGACAATACCATAATACACTGACTAAAGAGGAACGTCGTGCTGATTTATTTCCAGGATCGCCGGAGTTTAAGGCAGTTTAGCCATGGTCGTTTCATATGCAAGCAGTTCATGGTATATATACAGTACCTGTCTGGAAATGGACGCTTCGTTGGGTTTTCCCTACAACGCTTCACACTTTCCTCTAGTTCGCAAGTCCGACCACCTGGAGCTCATTTCACCCTCCACCAATATATCTTAAAGCTGAGACAAGTAAGTTTTTAGCCACAGACATGTTCACAAAAGATATGGAATGTCTCTCCAATGCTCTCCTCGGACAGAAAATAAACGACCGCCAAATATTTATATGTCCAAAAAAAAAAAGATTTCCCATCCGTCAAAATAGTGGATCTGCTTTTGAATCTCTTCAAAGAAAGACCGTCTAAAAACTTTTCCTACGACACAGACACACTGCCATCGTCAATTCAGCTGAGAGACGACAGCACACTTCCTGATTAAAAGTTTCCAAAACTGAAAACACTGAATATAAATATTCTATGCAAAGGAAAAATATCAATTCATAGCCAAAGGGCGAAATCAGACATTCGAAAAAGGAAAACAGGAAAACAAAATGCCATGTACATAACCCAAGCATAACCCTGGAAAGGACCCAAGGCGATGACGTTTTTCGTGATGTTACCTATTTTGTCCTTCCGATTCAGTCATGAAAAATTCAGTAAACTTACAGACGACAACGGTCACGCGAATTTGGGTAAAAATTTACTTGACGTTTGCATGCTAGGAAATAATACATCTGTAACAGGAGATGTTTATCGACACCAACGAGGCCAAGAAACAAATGCCACCAGCGCACGCACGCGTTTCGTTCACCTCCGTCTTCATGACCTCAGCCCTGCGAGTTCGATCTTGATTTTTTATTTTGAATGTTGAATGAATTATTAATCCAACTGCAACTCACTTTTCAATATTGCCTCAAGGTCAGGGGCATGAAAGCTTAGCCTGTATTTCTAAACATCCGTGGACGATTAATAATGGAGGTACGATATACTGCCACATTCTGCTGTATCGATATATTTTTATACCAAAGAGAAAATCGTGCAACATCGCTTACCATCGGTATTCTCCGAAACATCTCTTCCAGCACTGTGTATTGCATGGAGTGAATAGCCATGCTCACCCTAAAATTTAATACTCGTATTCTGTACAAAGATCCATTAATACATCGATGTTGACAAATATGTCGTGAATATTCAGTGATATATATTTACATACACATAGATCCTTGTGAAAGTTTCTTCATCTTCAGAACTAAAATAATAAAACGATTCAGTGAAATATCTTGGCGTCCAATGTTAGAGAATTGACGTACCGATAACTGTAAACGCTACACGTGTTGGATCACAACGGAACGCTGTACTGATTCAGTCATGAGAGAATTATGTGTTCTATTTGCTTATATGCGTTCTCATTCACGCGCTGTAACCAAGATCGGTTAACACTGAGTCGAACATGAGATGAGAAAAGATCTCTCTTTGTGTATTGAATATAATGAATGAAAAAGTTCTAATCCACGAAATGTATCCAAGAACGGCCATTATTAATCTTAAGATGAGACAATAAGGACAGGTGGTCCTATCCACGGATTGTATACTGAAAGACCAATACTGACCCCGGGATCACGAAGATGTCATAACCTTAAGTCAATATTTCAAATTACTTTAAAATTGTAATTGCAACGAGGCTAAAATATTTGCTTGACAATGTAAATTCTGGGCAAGTTATTGTAAACCAAATTTCAGCTTAAATAAAGGAATGGAAGACACCAAGTTTAATGCTGGAAATTTTGACTTAAGTCTAAGATCGCTTTGTAATCCCAGGGCTTACACGTTACAGTCTATATATGCTCTGGAGAACAATACACAGACATGATATGCCTGATGTACTGAAACAAAGCATTAGCTAAATACGGCCTGTTATCTGTGTATGAGAAATGGATGATGCCAACATTGCCTCAAACATGAGAGAAGGCTTTGCAATACATGTATAGAATAACGGATTGGGCATGAAACGTTACAGTCCACTTAAATATATCTCGATACATGCCAACACTGAGTCACACCTGAGAAAACAAGGCCAGCACCATGTGCATGGCCAATGTATCGACCATGAAATGCCACCATCCACGAGCTGCATGACGATAATGTAGTACTAACTGAACCAGGGATTTACAATACGTATTTCGAATAATGGAAGGTCAACAAACGTTACCATCCAAGAGCTGCATGACAATAATGTAGTACTAACTGAACCATGGGTTTACAATATGTATATCGAATAATGGAAGGTCAACAAACGTTACCATCCAAGAGCTGCATGACGATAATGTAGTACTAACTGAAGCATGGGTTTACAATATGTATATCGAATAATGGAAGGTCAACAAACGTTACCATCCAAGAGCTGCATGACGATAATGTAGTACTAACTGAAGCATGAGAAAAGGGTTTAAAATATGTATGTGCCATAATGGATGGTCATGAAACGTTACCATCCACAAGCTGCATGACAATAATGTAGTCTTAACTGAAGCATGTGAAAAGGGTTTGCAATGTGTATATCGAATAATGGAAGGTCAACAAACGTTACCATCCAAGAGCTGCGTGACGATAATGTAGTAGTAACTGAAACATGAGAAAAAGGTTTACAACATGCATATCGCATAATGGATGGTCATGAAACGTTACTATCGACAAGCTGCATGACGATAATGTAATACTATCTTAAGCATGAGAAGAGATCTATATAACATAAGAATTGAATAATGGACGGGTGACGAAATGTTACCATTATTGAATCACAGTTTAGACCAACACTGACTTAAACGTGGGAAGAAAGGCCAGCCGCCGTGTGTATGGCTAATGGATAAATCACGAAACATTACCATTAGACGTACTGGATAGGTGAATAAAACATGGCTTAAAAGAATTTAACAATTAGTGTACGAGACTAATTGTGGGTCACGAAACGTTACCATCCATGCATTGGATCCCAACAGGGGATCATGTTTCATTGGGGATTTAAAGATAAGATTTCCAGTATATGAGAAATCATATTTAGAAATCATATGGAAATCATAATCGTATTTATACCATTATGCCAATAGCAATGACATCATGCGATACATCCGTAGATTATGTTATGTTCTTAGCAATGCGACTCTAGGATCAAGAATGTATGATATAACTCCACGGCGTGACGAGCTATCCAGTGATTGGTATATATTAAACTTATTAGATCAAGGAAATATATCATCACAAGGGTTAATCAAAATTATTCTCAATTATTCTAAAATAGAATGTATATTACTTGTATTATTGTATAGAATTATTTACCCATTGATTGACTGCAATAATAACGGTTAGAAAGGAATATTTTGCCAAGATAATTAAGCACAAATTAGGCGGTGGTTTCATTTGCTCAGTCTACCATGCTAAATAATAAAACGTAAAACAAAAATAGATTTTTTCCAAACTCACCTCAAAGAAAAAAAAGAATCTAGAATTATTAGCCTAGAAAAGAATATACCAGGTTTTAAGAATGGTATTTAAGTGGATCGAGAAGAAAAATAGTGCACCGTAATACACAGCACACACAGCTAGGCTTACCGTTCTCCAACACCTTGCCTATTTACCTCTATTTATAACCACGTTAACCGTGAGTCATACTGAGCCTTAAACGCTCAGTATCTTGTGCTACACCAGCTAGGCCGCTTTATTACTGCTGCTGTTTTTGTAACTGGCCATGTGGACTTTTTGAAGCTTTTATTTGTTTGTCGTAGAGATGCAGTGGCAGCTGTTAGAACAGAGTCTATATGATGAGCCACGAGTATAAGACGGCCTGTTTTTTGAGATGTGAGCCACAGACTGACGAAGACGGGCCACTAATGTTGCAACCTCCATGCACTTGGTGTGTCACTTTTAAAACTCGCTACTTAAAATAGGTCAAACAAATTTTCGCGAACTAAAGAAATTCCTAGAACTGAAGATCTACACACAGACCTCCCATGTTTTGACATAGTGTCAAAGGCTTCCCGCCAGTTTACTTAGAATCGTTGATTAGCAAT
This sequence comes from Liolophura sinensis, assembly GCF_032854445.1. Taxonomy (NCBI): domain Eukaryota; kingdom Metazoa; phylum Mollusca; class Polyplacophora; order Chitonida; family Chitonidae; genus Liolophura; species Liolophura sinensis. The sequence continues at coordinate 11,338,711 of NC_088306.1, forward strand.
GAACGCTCTGTCCGTAAGCAAGCTAAAACACCTCACAGCAAGAACCTTCCTCGATCTACAATAACCCAGCGCCCATCGACCCCATCACCAAACTCACTTGCCTTCAGTCATGTCAGTTTTTCCCAACACGTGCGTATTTATAGCAGTTTTCGTCTATTTACAGTATATAAGAGTTTACCAATACGGCGGATTCGTGTTAAAACTGAACACGGATCGAAAAACAAAAACAACGACAGCCAGATGAATTCAGTCACCCATGTATTTCCAGAGAAACGAAAATGGAAACGAAAAGCACTTCCCTTGCAATGACATTTTCCACTTATTTCAATAAAACAAACCCAAATAACGCAAGGATTTGTTCATTTCTAGTGTTATATGCAATATTTATTAAAAGTAATGTAACTTATTCAGAAGGAAGGTACTTTTACCTTAGAAATAATCTCCAACTTCGCATAAAACATTCCTTAAGCCAAATGACCAAGTTTATTCAGCCTAGGGTTAATTGAAGGCGAGGACGGACGTACTGTGGTAAGGGTATTGCTATTTTTATATTTTTGGTGGTAAGGTCTTTTGTACACGCTAATTTATGACGTTTAAATATTTGGCAAATTTATTTGATGATCGCATGGGCATGAGTATCCAGGCCCGCATAATCAGTAAATTTAAACACAAAGATTAGCAGAGACATTTATTTGTTTGTGCATAGGAATACTGCCATTGTATCCACTGTGCTCTTAAGTTGTACACTAGCTAAACCATCCATCCCTGCACCCAAGAGGCCCTTGTAGTATAGCTTGCTCTCTGACCCTGTTTACAGTGCCTGCAACGCTGACAGAGATGTCTCTGTACCTTCACAGCTTCTAGCACTGACAGGTGCAGGCAGCACGGACCGACCAGACAACGCCGAGCAGGCCTATCGTATATCCGGCCCACCTCAGCGGTTACGCAGTTAAGGGGTGCCAATACGGGCTCAGGTCCGTCAACACCCAGCACTCCCAAACTTCATCAAAACTCGGATCAAGCTAACGAACGGCCAATCCTGCCTGGTCACAGCTGACTGATATATATATACGAGGGTCAGATCGAGTGTTCTGATTGGTTAATTTAAAGCATATGTGAGCAAAGATCGCTAGTGAAGCGCTTGTGATGCCAGTGCACTTGTATCTTGCTACACAGATGCATTACCTGTCGTTTTTTTTCTTTACCTTGCCGCCTGTACGTTATGCCAATTCTTTCCCACGAAGCCGATAATACGTGTTACCAGGAAGGGGTACTGGGGACTAAGGGGGAGATTGTGGGAGAGCTGGCAAATAAACACAAGCACGTGGCCATTATTTGTGTATTTACAGAATCCTTAGCTCTATTTTTCTCTATCCGGCCGTACGTGAGAAGGTCTCTCAGCAACCTGCGGATGGTCGTGGGTTTCCCCCGGGTTCTGCCCGGATTCCTCTCACCATAATGCTGGCCGCCGTCGTATAAGTGAAATATTCTTCATTACGGCATAAAACAGCAATCAAATAAATCAAATCCATTTGTCTCACAAATGTCCTGGATAAGATAACAACAAAAATATCTCGAACAATGTGCAGTTAGTCAGTTACAATGATCTGAATTGCCGGAGAGATGAAATTTACTTATACCATACTAACTTGCCTCGCCAATAGTCTCCATGGGTAGGCAAATGGCTGAAGGTACAGACGTATGGAGACTTCATCATCAGCGCCTCCGGATGACTCTTCCAATTGACAATAAGTGCCATTTGTCCCTTAAAACGCGAAGAAATTGCCTTGACAAAGCCAAATACTCTTTCTTTAACCATTTATCTCTCTTCCACTGAATTCCTAAAACCATCGTCGCCGTTATATAACGGATAAATTTGAATCGCACAACCCAACATTTGATCGGTCAGAAACCAAAAATTTGTTACATAAAATTCCAAGGAAACTTAACCTAAATACAGGTTTACGGGTTTGAAAGTTTCAACCACGTGGGAAATCTCAACAACATAGCAACAAGACTATCACAAAGCTAAGCCGTACCTCGATCTGGTCAGGAAATTACGTTTAATGGTAAAAAATGTTCCAATGGAAGTGTCGATTCCAAAACAGGTAAATGGAAGCCATGCAAGCTAATGGATCACAAGACATTTAGAATACATGGAGTGAATTGTCAACATATATCCAGTTCAATATCAAGCTCTTCTTCAGCTTCTATTTCACATATTAACTTGTCAAAATATTTTTAAAAAAGACAAATACAGAATTATGTATCAAACGACACGTAAATACCGTCGTTGTATGAAACCAAATCCACTGCAAACGAACTCTGTGCTAATGGAATTCCGCTCAGGAAGCAATTCGCTCCGAGTTCAACACAAAAAACTGTATGTAACGCTTTGTATGTTGTCTCAGGTCATTTCTGACGCTGTGGATTGCGCTGGGTTCCATAACTACAATAGTGTGATAATAAAAAGTCCATGCTATAGTTATTTCTAAGAAACATCGGATAAATCAGCGTCTAATGACGTTTAAACAACGGCGAGGAATAACGAACTGCGAGTGACTGCACCTCATAAAATACTGGGATGTAGTTCATAAAGACATTAAAATTTATTCCATAGGCTGATTTCTTAATAACAGTCTCCCGTACGTGGGAAGGTCTCCAGCAACCTGCGGATGGTCGTGGGTTTCCCCCGGGCTCTGCCCTGTTTCCTCCCACCATAATGCTGGCCGCCGTCGTATAAGTGAAATATTCTTGAGTACGGCGTAAAACACCAATCAAATAAATAAATAAATAAATAATAACAGTTCACTGACACTTTATTGACTGATTGTTGTTAGCACTTATTTTCCATTTACATTGTCAACTTTGTCAGTAGGTGAAGTCAGAGCAAACACTCTTTGGTTTGGTGTACAGTTAATACGATGATATAAATTAATACGCTAGTTGTACATGTATTATTGATACCGATGTCATTGGTATCGTACAGATTGAACAGAGAATAATAATATTTATTTATTTCATTGGTGTTTTACGCTGTACTGAAGAATGTTTTACTTATACGACGGCGGCCAGCATTATGGTGGGAGGAATCTGGGCAGGGCCCGGGGGAAACCCATGACCATCCGCAGGTTGTCACCAGACCTTCCCACGTACAGCCGGAGATGGATAATAATAATACGCATTTGTATATGTCCATCGTATGCACAAATTAAACGTTACATGATGATACTTAAATGACTTCGCTACAGTATTCGCTTTTCTTTAGTGAATTCTAAACATGTATGGCATTGTAAAGAGGACATATTGTTCAGAAACTGTGTTCCTGGTAATGTCCGGGCCAAAAGCCATTTTGGATTAAGCTAATTTAGAAACGTGATCGGAATGGGAGGGTGTCTTATTTCCTATGGCCTTTAAACCTAACAAATAATAGTTTCAATCAAAATTTAAATAAAATCAATGCAATGTTTAATCCTATATGGCTTACCCCAGATCGATTCGCAAGAAAAGTGTCTTACGTTTGTAAACGAATTATCTTAAATAAAGAGAAAGGAATCAGACTTTGAGGGCGTCAATGTGTAAAATTTTAACGCCATCATCTACGAGGGTTATGGAGGTTCATCGATACATCAAATAGAAACCAATCACAAAAGTTAAGAATCAATGATTTCCTCTTTTGAATATTAATTCTTTTTTTGGCCAGAATCAGTGATTTAATCAATAGATATAATATAAGCACATCAGAAGATCAGCATACAAGAACGCGTAGAATATTATTTTATTGGAGTTACAAATATATGGACATATCAAATGTTCCAATATAGCTTTCTGGAATACTGCCATTTGAATATACTATATACACCAACTTTCAAAAGAACACATGGTATTTACATTTTCAAAGGTCCAAATCGACGTGCTTAAATGTGTAATAGTTCATAATGTGACACATTCGTGCATCTGAACAATGTCTTGTCTCGATGTTCACAACGTCGAAGAGAGCGTGCAACATCAGGGGGACAAATTACACAGGAACAGGATATTATACTAGGGAGAAATACTGAAGCATAAACCAGAGTAAGTCAACAGAAGACACTGAAAGTTGCCTCCTGGCGCTTTAGAAAGTCCAAAAAAGTCATTAGTCCCATATTACTCTACAGTGCAGTCCAACCAAAGCATTGCGCCATCAGTATGAAAAATTGTAAACAGTTTAACTCGCAAGCGAACAAGCTTCTGTAGAATGTATATACACGAAAACAAATAAGTGTCCGCCTACGAAACGCTCCAACCTCAATCCCGCAACCCATCCGCTTCCCACACAAACCCCCCATATCTAGGTACACAAATCAGCCAAGGTAAGGCCAATACAAATCAATACTCCTTCATCATATGGACACAATCGTAACTCGGAGTAATCGATCAGCGGGAGATGACAGGTGAGATCGATATCGGTCTGCAGTTGTACCCTTATATATAAGACTATAATTATACCGTCAGCTATATTCAATATTCGTTTCTTAATATGCACATATTCATATATTCATCTTTCGATTGTATAATCATTTCAGTTAAACTGAACCGGGATAGGTGTAATAAACTGAACACAGTCTGTAAATGATTCCCTATAATCATGTGGTATTTTAGCTCGAGCTGTCCGTTAGCTACACAGGTATATTGTTATACCATCTGTGTTAATTAGACTATTATTCGTTTGTTATAAATGCTTGTGTAGAGACAATGAGTGTAAATCGAAGATGTATAAACAATTCCATCTGTGTGATAAATCCGACGTGGGGGTGTGGAGGGAGGGGGTATCATAACTAGAAAAGTATACCCTGAACGAAAACTCACGCCATAGCCTTATACACCTGATTAAAGCAGCCAATGCTCTTGTCTTGGGCATGCTTTTTTAAAGTACTATTAATAAGAACAAATATTGAAACCTTATACGTTATCAGCCGTTACAAGGTCCACTTAATAACTACATGAAAATGACACAGAATAAAGTCTTCCGCATATAACGATCGCTAACTTAATTGAACTAATTTGTCTTCGAATATAGGTTGCTCGTATAGGATTTCAGAGTTGCTGGGAAGGGGGGCGGGGAGGCGAATGTGGTCTGCAACCGAACGCAGTACAACCTAGATGTTCTCTATAATAAATCGTTGTCAACACAGGAAGATCATTAGTCACTTGCAAGAATGTGTGAGCCTTTCCAGGGATTTCACTTACCATTTCCTGTAACTACATAGACGATGCAAAAGGACCCTAGCTGGCGACCGCTAGGGTTTACGGTAGGAATATTGTCTAAATATACTTTCACTTGAGTGTGAAAAGCCCAACCGCCATATTACATGAAATGCTTCTGGGTTTTTGTCATTAAGCGTATGCTCTTAGAACGTATGCTCTAAATATATCACCCACAGTTCGTTTTGGCAGCCGTCTTATTTTATCATATAATAACGTCTAAGGTTTGCTTTCTGTCTTTTTTTTTTTGCAGTATGTTGGTGTTCCTCTGGTTTGTTTTGGCACATTTCCGATGACATTCTTGTATATGTAGCTAAGGTCTGCATGTAACAACTTACTCATGTACCATATTTTCAGCATGCACCTAACGCTGTACTTTTAGCTAAAATCTGAATTTGGCAGTATCACACGTGCGGTTTCAGGTGAAAAAATGAGTTTTCTTTCTAAATCGCATTATCTAAATATATCTAGATCATCCTCTCCACATGTCCTATATACTATCCTATCCATATTATCTATAAACACAAACAGTTTCCATACATCGCCAATAAATATATTTACCGTTTGCTGCAATGACTTTGCGGATCTCGATCATAGCCTATCAAGTTTTGCTATATAGCCTAAACACATTTACACCATCTTGCAACGACTTTCCAGTACCCTATCAAGTTTTGCTATATAGCCTAAACACATTTATGCCATCTTGCAACAACTTTCCAATACCGCTTTAACTGTAAACACAAACAGTTTTGTGGTATCGCCTAAATGCAATTACGGTGTTTTTTAA